>NC_089280.1:25219180-25296651 GCF_963678975.1 Dysidea avara
GATGGACATGTGTACGTGTGTTGCATGGGAAATGGCTTGCCCACCCATTGCCCAGGCATGGCGAAAAGTCTGGCTACGCCACTGATGACGATTGTAGCTTGGTTTTTTGAGTCGTTATTCGATGAAATATGGTGGCGGATTTGAGGCTTGTAAAATCACTTTCACGATGCTTATGCTGTATTGCAAGCGTTTTCCTGGTAATTCAGTCTATTGAGAAGTGTTTGAGTGTATTCTTTCACTGTTTACGTAATGTTGAAGAGGTTAAATCTTTCGCATTAGTAAAATCGCCACCTCCTGGCCAGTTTTACGGAAACGTTTACGATTTCTAACAGAAGACCGTATATTGAAGTACAACGCGGATTGGCAGTGTTGATAAGTGTTAACGAAGTCGGTACGCAATCCCGGGTACGTAGTATATAATATCTATGATTTAACAGAGCAGTCCTTCGTCTCTTAGCGCACTAAATTTTAATCATCTCACATTAGTGAACATCTTGTTACAAGGATAATTGCACACCCATCCCTGACCCCTCTCAAAAATTCAAAACTTGAGTCTAAAGTGGCATGCATCCCGCATATGAACGTTCCACACACAGGCTAATCTAGGTACGTAAAAATCCCAGCATACACGAAGCCATACAATGCATGGGAACCTCCTATTACTTAACTATGCCATCAATACCATATATCCGACGCCATCAGTACACACAAAAGTTCACCTCTTTCATCTGCATCAAGACTGCGAAGTTGCTCGAGAAGTTCGTGTAGTAGTTCCTTACACCACCGTAATTTTCCGCATAACAGTTCCGCGCATTAACGCCCATTGGGTAGCTAGTACCATGATCACTGTGAACTCAGTTCATATTGCCTTGTTTTTTCTTCACCTGAACACCGGCAAACAAAATTCTAATAATAGGAGACTCACCACCTTCTTAGAAAGCATCCATATCATTTTGCTTTCAGACCTTCAGTGCTGCCACTGTAAAGCTCTAATATATAAATTAATAAATAAATATATAAATAAATAAATAAAACTAAGACTAGACCCCTGTACTTAAGTTGTATATTGTCTTAGCAAAACAAGTCGTCTCTCTCAAAAGAAACCTTAGAAGTTATTGAAGTATGTAGTGATCAATCATCAGCTGGAACACTCTAAGGATCATATAAACACTTAGTTATTAAAGATCTGGTCATAGCATGATGGAATAAGTTACAATCTCTGATCATTTCCATTGAAAAGTGGTACAAAATTAATATCAATGCAACATGATTTAGACATACTAAAGAGTGGGCTGTGACTCGACAGTTGATGTTTAACCTCTCTAAATGTGTAATTGTTAACAAATGGTCCCCCATCAACTCGACATACGAAACACCCTAAATTCCATCCTGGGTAGTAACTACCATTGTTAATTGTAACCTCTCCTGGTCAGACCATATTTCATGTATTTGCAATATAGCTAGATCCATATGCATACTTACATTCCTGCAAAGTAACTTGAAACAATGCTCTAATGCCTTAAAAACACAAGCATACTTAGGTTACATCAGACTGATAATTGAATACTCATCCATAGTATGGTCACCATACACTATGAGAGATGTTCAGAAACTGGAAATGTTATAGCTTGTTTTGTTTTAAATGAATTTTCATGATATGCTAGTGTAACTGTAGTATGATAAACAAGACAACAAAGAAATAATGATACATGTAACATGATTTCATGAGATGCTATAACTGGTCATGTTAGTCTATAGACTTTCAAACTGTTTATGTACATATATACTTACATTAAAGTCTGTTAAAGATTATGAGTGTACAACTTCAGATGATAGTGAGAGTATATAGCTAAATAGAACTGAATCTTATGACCACGTGTGCTAGATCTGTTTGGGTGTTATACTCAGTAAATGAGGTCTGTACATTACCACCAAATTATCAGCTTTGCTGCTGCATTTCCATTTCTGATATAAATACGTTAGTGCATTGGTAATAGTGCAACCTATCCTGTAAGATCCTCTCAATAAAGGTCACCTCTGTAGAAGGCCACTTAATGGTTGCATACATTTAGCATCTTACAGATGGCAAAAATATGCACATGGTATGAATGCATACCTTCTGTACATCCCCAATAACACAATATGTATGCAAAAGAAGAAGTTGCATTGTTGCATGATTCATATTTGCATACTGTAGCTCTTTGATAGCTACCATAGTGATATACATCTAACAGATTATTAACTAACTAGCTATATGTGTTGCAAATATGCTGACTTTTAGCATATACTAATGCAACATATAAAAATACAGTACATGGACCAAAATGTTGACCATATATGTAGCGTAACTAGCTAACATGTGCTGGGTTGTTTTTCACAAAGAGAGTGGTAAATAAAATTAATATAAATAAAGTCAATTTTGTGCAGTGCGCATACATATGCGTGTAACAAGCAACTAAAATAGCCACCGCTATCACTTATAGTGGCTATAATGCAGTTCAGAACCTTAACACCCCTTTATACTATATAGTTCAGAACTTAGTACCCCTTTCGATTCTACTACCTACAGAAATCCATTCCATTGCATGCAGTCAGTAATGTAGTACAAATCCTCTTCAATGACAATTCAAACACAAGCATGGAGGTACTTTGTACGCAATAAATGGATGACTACAACCAGTGCAAATCAGTTACCAACAGGTTTGTGAATTCTCTACCTTTATTTACAATTACTAAAACCACAACAATGAAATTATTTAGTAATGCACAGCGTATTTCACAAAAATAATGCGCAAACATGTATACAACAATAATTATTTCCCCTCTAAAATGTTATTTCTGCATAAATGATTTACATAGCTAACCAAATATTCTCAAAAAAATAAAATGAAACATAACAAATGATAAAATTCTACAAAATATTAGAATACAACTCATTTAACTGATCACACAGTACATCAAATACTGCCCTCTCAGATGGTTCATGTTGGAAACAGCTCTTCATAATGGTGTACACACCATTTGGACAGATCTCAGGTTGTTGGGGTATCATCCTGTCCTTTCCCCTGATAGCATTCTCAATTAACTGTTGATCTGACAGCTCATAGAATGGCTGGTGCCTGCACAGAGTGAATATCTCCCAAAGAGTAATACCATATGCCCACACATCTGTTTTGATTGAGAACTTTCCAAAGAAACACTCGTAAGCCATCCAACGAATAGGTAGTATCATACAACCACCAACTTTGTGATAGTAAGCAGAGTATAGATTTTGACTCATACCAAAATCAGCAACCTTCACAGTGTAGTCTACCCCAACTAAGATGTTTCTGGTAGCCAGGTCACGATGAATGAACTTACGAGAAGAAAGATACTTCATGCCACTGGCTATCTGGAATGACATGTACACTAGGGCAGGAAGAGTGATCTCATCTGGACCAGGTAGCTTCTCTGTTTCTGATGTAAACTCAAACTGCTGCAGGTACTGGTTGAGGTCTCCATTCTCCATATACTCCATCATTATAAATGGTGTACCAGTAGTGCATATTGCCAATAGTCTAATAACATTATCATCCTTCAGTCGTGACATGAACTTGATCTCTTTTTCAAATGACTTTTGGAGTTCACTAGTAGGATCAGCCTTCAGTGTTTTCACAGCCACCTTGATGGAGATATTGCTGTTGGTACTGTTGCCTATTCCAAGGTACTGGTGGCTAAGTCCAACAGTGTTAGCGAGTATGACTTCTCCAAATTGTCCAGTTCCTAACTGATGAAGAATTTCTAAGTTCTTGTTAGACACAATAGGAGGACCTTCAGATTTGTCCAGTGGAATGGGGTCAGCATAGATTGAAGTATAAGGGCAAAGAGTATCCCCTAACATGGCACTGCCTTGTGTCTTTCCACTCATAATGTCACTGGGATTGATGGCTTCACTATATATCGGATCGTCTTCATTTTCGTCAAAAAATATTGTGCTAGCCATAGTGCGTTCAGGAATGTCAGGGGCAGCATAAATATCCAATTCCATTTTATGTTCATAGTCAGGATTTGTAAGCGACAATGTCTGTTCCCTTGAGCGCACTTTCATTTCTGGTGAGCATTGTGGTCTGTAGCTGAAGTCAATACTTGACCTCCTTCGTAGTTCAGTACTCTTTCTCCTCTCTTTCTTTTCCCTCTTGTTAGGAACAGCATATACCATAGTGGGTTTTTCATCACTGTTGGCACTTTTCTGAGCTTCACTTAGGTGATCATAGTGGTCACTGTGTAGAGATGAGGGATGCAGGACAGTGGAATAGTAAGGAACATCTCTACTAAGGTCTGTAGTTTGATCATAGATGTGGTAAGTCTTCCTTCTTCTCCACCAGATGAACACTAGTAACAACACTACTACTATGACTGTTATTAACATGATGACTATGATGGGAGCCACTATAACACCAATGTTAGTAGAGTCACTAGAGCTTGAATCAGATGTGTTATTAGTATATGTGGTAGACACAAGGGGAGTAACAGACATCGTAGTAACATTACTAGCAGTGACAGTGGTAACAATTGTAGCAGTAGCAGCAACAGTAGTAGCAGCAGCAGTAGTAGCAGTGATAGTAGCAGCAGTAGCAGCAGTAGTAGCAGTAGTAATAGTAGCAGTAGTAGTAGTAGTAGTAGCAGCAGTAGCAGCAGTAGTAGCAGTAGTAATAGTAGCAGTAGTAGTAGTAGTAGTAGTAGTAGTAGTAGTAGCAGCAGTAGCAGCAGTAGTAGCAGTAGTAATAGTAGCAGTAGTAGTAGCAGTAGTAGTAGTAGTAGTAGTAGTAGCAGCAGCAGTAGCAGCAGTAGTAGCAGTAGTAATAGTAGCAGTAGTAGTAGTAGTAGTAGTAGTAGCAGCAGCAGCAGCAGGAGAGGTAGTAGTTGTAGTAGCAGTAGTAGTAGTAGTAGTAGTAGCAGTAGACGAAGAAGAAATCTCAGTAACTATATACAAGAAAATGATATACATTTAACAACACTTAGGAACATTAATTTTTATCTACATACCTACATGCTTATTAGTGAACCACAAAAGCAAGCTGTAAATTCACAGTGACGTTTAAACATTTCAAATGCCATAGTAACAATAGCACACCAAATGTTCAGTACAGGGTACCACATATATACGTATATCATAAACCCTTCAGGTCTGGATTGAAAATGGAAGAAAGTTTTAAAAATGCATTTAAAACTTGCTAAATACTTTTAAATGCTGAAACAAGAGATGCAATGGTATATTTGTTGATCTGCCACTTTATGGATTCTTACTAAATTAATACACGTATTATATATATACAGTATATATATGTATATGTATATGTTATATTCGCCTCGCACTATGGCACCCTTTCCTAAATATGTATATCTTTTGGTATATGTTTCGAATACCATGATATCTGTAGTATAATATGTTAATACAACATCTCGTCTCCCACTTGGAAGCAGTAACAGCAATTTCTGATGTTTTTACACCATTATTAGTACCAGTAAGTAATTCCTTGTGATTAGCATGCTCAAGGAGTATGCACATGCGTTGCAGCCTGCAATCTTCTTGAAAATTGGTCCAACAATCCATAGCAACTGTTGCTAGGCAACAGAATGTAAACCTGACCTAGTTACATGCTTTTTGGTGGTTGCTTAGCAACCATCACTATGGTGTCAAAATCATTTCTACAATCAGTAGTGGTTACCTAGCAACGGTTGCTAGGCAACAATGTTGTTGCTAGGTAACAGGTATTGGTTACTATGGTAACAGTAGTTGTCAAGTTGGACATGCCTAACTGGTAAAACATTTAAACATTATCAAAAAATTTTAGCCAATCAGACGCGTATATCAAATGTACAAGTGATATACTAATTCTATTGGTTAGTTTGCTGTAGTATATCAAAAATATATCACAAGCTGCTATTGGAGCTTTTGTACAGGACACGATATTGATGTTGTATTAGTACTAGTAATAGCATGGGTAGCAGTGAAATTTGGGATAAATATCACGAGTGTTGTATTGGAAATGGGGATAAATTTCACGAGGCGAAGCCGAGTGAAATTTACCATTTCCAATACAACAAGAGTGGTATTTATCCCAAATTTCACTGCTACCCATGCTATTCCCAGTTAATACCATACTCGCTGCATATGCGCATGCCGTGCATTAGCGTTGCTATGTACGCAATTTGTCACTATGTACTAAACATGTGTCAACACTAATTGTTAACATAAATTCTAGCCAATGAAATTGCAATTACAACTTTTTCACTGCTACCAGTGAAATACGGGATAAATTTCACTGCTACCATTGAGACTTTTGTATGGGTAGTGAAACAGGTATGGTATTAATATATATATATATATATACATCTGTATAAGGAAAAAACAGGATCATAGAAATAAAAAGCAATGGCCATCTACAAGACTAGTGTACATTTAATTCCTACCTCAGTTATACATGTACAGCCTGTCAGTGACATAGCCATGACTGAAATAGGGAATAAATGTCAACTACAGTATAGCTGCATGCGCAGGTTTAGATGACCTCCATTGTTTCATTGCTCTTTATTTTTATGGTCCCTATTCACTAAATGTTTAACTTTTTGTTACAATTACTGGTGAACCAGCCAATTGCAACAAAGGAAATAATGATAGCAGACACACTATATTGCATGACTGAACACGCTCCTTGCATCAATTACTGAAAAGTGACATGGCCATTCTGCTTCATTTTCCCATCCTTTATACAGTGTTTTAAGCAAAGAACAGTACCTATGCAAATAGTCCAGTCACTACAGAAATTACAGACAATTCTAGTGATAGTCAGTGCTGAAGCCATTATGTGTTACTGCAAACCAGCATTTATGCAGTTTTAAAGAAAGAAATGGGATACAAAGGAGGACAAAGGTTAAGTCCATGATGCATGTATATTGTAGCTACTGTGATTGACAAAATGGCACATCTCAGACTGAAGTGAAGTTAAACAGTGAAGAAATCAAGCCCATAGTGTTAAGTTATGCTTGGCTGAAGGCATCAGTCAGCTAGAAAATCCAGTGAAACAAACTTTTCAACATTTTTTATAGAAATTTGTTAGGTTTGATTATACTCCAAAGCTGCTGTGAAAGAAAAGTGAAGTTAGTTTTCAATACACTAGTTTGGGTCATGTGTAACTGTTCTATTATAACGTGACTGTTGTAATAGGGTAACTGCTTTATTGGAGCATCTCAAATAGTACATCCGCAGTATCAAAATAAATTTCATTGTCCATAACCATCATGGATACTAACTGCTTGTGAAACCCCTGGCTGGAAATGAGTAACCATACACCGAATAACCCCATGTACAACAATGCAAATGTAGAAAGCTGTTGAAGATGTTCCTGCTCAGTGATGGTTTTTTTTTCATAACTCAAATAGCAAACATGAGCCCAAATGAATAAACAATACTTACCAATGGTGACAATAGTTATTAGTATTCTCAATTTAATACAAACCAGAACAACATCTTATTAGGCCAACCGGATAATTGACCAGCAATAGGTCGAACATGCACTCACAATCAATGGACAAATTCCATAATAAGGCTTTATAGCATATAGAAATAACTGTTGCCCCAGTAACCTGAATTTCCCATTATTTTTAGGTAATAACGTCTAAAGTAACTTCTCTAAATTTTGAAAGTATAGCATATATATGTCATAAGATATGACATTTTAAAATTTGTGGTTTTCCCATACATATCTATGTGAGAGGGCTACAGTTGCCCCTTCTGGGCAATCACAAAAATGAGGTATTTCAACGTATGCAAAAACCAAAAATTCAAAAGTACATATATCTCACTTTTACATGATTTCTAGGTGTGAATGTCAACAATAATCTCTCCAAGTTTTAAATAGATAGTGTATATAGGTCATAAGATATGACATCCTTTGAATCCCATGATTTGTGTGATTACCGAGAAGAGGCTACTGTTGCTCCTCTCATTGACAATGTATGGGAAAATTACAACTTCAAAATGTCATATCTCATGACTTATATATGCTATCCTTTTAAACCTTGGAGAGGTGACTTAAGACATTGACACCTACAAATAATATAAAATTTAGGTTGCTATGGGGTAACAATCAATTTTTCATTATTATGAAATTTGTCCATTGTGATCCCATGAAAGCCTTTTAATTAATTACCAACATTATAAGCCACAATACAAAAGAAGAAAAGTGGTCTGGCTAGCCTTGGGAGTTAGGAAGCTGCCTACCCTGCCAACCCTTAAGGCTGGCCCTAGTGATTTGGATTGCACTGGAGGCATTTTTAGGTTTGTTATAACTAACCAATACTGTGAAGGTGCCATGAAGGCATCGTATGACTAGATTCAGGTCGATACTTTTTTTGCAGGAAGTGCATACTGTATGATGATCCCAATGTAAAAATTCTTTACCTTAATATTCTTTATACTTGTTTGTACTTTGGCCGAATGCATACCCTGATGATCAATAACTGAGAAATAATGTGGCCATTCCATTTTGCTCTCAGTGACATTCCACTCATTCTACAGCATTACAAAGAATAGTATGAGAAATGTCTTTGCAATCAATTCACTTACTACGGAAATTACAAATGATTCCCACAATAGCTACAGCAGGGAGCCAGAAATGCTCTACCCACAAATCAATATGCGGTATAGTGGAGCAATAAATGGCTTTCTTGTTGAGCCAGGGTATTAAGTTGAAGATCTATTGGATGGATTCCATTAATATCTAAATCAAGGCAATTGAACAAAACAATCACAAGATCAGGTATCACCGGATTGACTACTCCATGTCACAGTGTGTGCAGGCTGTGGTTTGCTGACTGCTTAAAGTTATGGCAAGATGCTGCAAAGATTGAAGATGATCATAAGTTATGACTTTACACAATCACATATAACGTAGTTAGATGGAGATAGAATACACTGTGGAAACAGCAGTATGTATACACGTACAGGCCTTAAACTGGTCAAAGGACAAAATCTGTACAAATGGCATGATGTTTGACCATACTGAGTTTTGGGTGGACACTAATGTCCTTGCACAATAGTGGTACCATAAAGGCTGATGTCTACAGGGAATTAGAAACAGCATGAAACGGAAACAGAAAATGGAAAATGGAAATGGTCAAATCATTATACACATGCATCCTAGAGTAAAAACCTCACCCCTTAGTGGTCACCTCTTAATGACTACCTTTTTACAAAGACCACATTGCAATTAGGTTCAAAGATAGCTATGGAATACTTAATGATCTAATTGATTATACCACTTCATTAGTGGTCTGGTCACCTTTTATAAAGACCACCTCTTTACAAAGTCCATGCAAGTGAAGTGTAGGTAGTACACTGTAACCTACTGTATCAAAGAAACGTGAGGAGATGACAACCTAGCTTTTTTAGCTTACCTAGCTGTTTTGATAAAATCATGAAACAGATATTTGGAACTTAGCTACTATCATATTGTGAAGAGGTGGTGAGGGTAGTCTTAAAGGTGACCAGAAAGTGATCTTATTTATTGGGTCATCAAGTATGCCTTAGGCACCTTTGAGACGTAATTACAATATGGTCTTTGCATGGAGGTGGTCTTTGTAAGAAGCTGGTCTTTAAGAGGTGGTCACTAAGCAAGGGTTTTGCTCTAGGGTACATTTATATGATGATTTGATCATTTTCTATTTCCACTTTCTGTTTCGGTTTCCATTTCCACTATTTCAGTTTCCACTGTTTCAGTTTCCATTTCCACTGTTTCCAATTGTGTGTACATGTTTGTTTGTAGTGCTAACAACAACTGTCATAGGAGATACAAGATTTTCCCAACCCAAGCTTAAGGATTTACCAGTGCCACCTCTCCTTTGTGTATACTATCACCAGCAGCTGTAATGACCACAGCCTGGTGGTATGTTGCAGTTATGTGGTTGCATTTAGCCTCGTAACTTTCAATCACAACATGCATGAAGGCAGCACAATAGAAACTTCTTATTCCAATTCTAAAGTATTTCCCTATCTCATGTATGTACAATTTGACTCTACATCCTTACAATTGTGAATATGCAAGGACATTAGTCCTTGGCACTTTAAGAATTAAATTAAGGTCTGATGTAGATGGTAGCTAGTACTACAAATACATAGCTATGCAGCCTATAGTGTAGGATATTCTTTTCACAGCAAGTGTATAAATGTATAAGCCTATAAGATGATATCAGGAAAAGCCTATAAGATGCTTGGATTAATCCGTAGACGTTTTTCAAGCAACGGGGCAATCATGATCAAAAGAAAGCTATACATCTCACTGATACGTTTATATTATTCTTAATCAAACATATCAGAAAGAATACAGAGACAAGCCACTAAATGGATTTTGAATGACTATCATGTGCCATACAGGTCTCGTCTGATGAGTCTACAGCTGTTACCAATTTACCTTGGTAAATAAGGTTAACAGACAAGCAAGCCTGGGGTATGGTTGGTATCAAATCCGGTTACAAAAATTGGAGCCCACAATCATTAATGTTCAACACCATTGCACTTGCTTACAGTAGTCATACGATCCCTACTTGTGGTGGAAAGGTGAATCCTGTCACGAAGATTGTTTCAGCCACAAACATTCCAAGTCATCCCCCACCCACCCTTGACCCTGCTGCACCCTAGCACTCCCAGCCATGCTTGCATGCCTGTTATAAATTAGATTGTCTCACATTTGGGAAACCCAGGGAATGGCACAGGGTGCAGTCCAGCTGCTTGATATGACTAAGTACTGGCTACAGCAATAGGTATACAGCAGCTAACTTCCTCACTAGAGCAGATGCGGGTGCATTTAGCACCTAGTGTCTGGGCTGCCCTATCTAACCCCAAACTATGCTTAGCTTCATGTATGCCATGCAGTAGAAGTACATGTGGGCTGAGTGGACGTAGGATGTTAATGTATGTTTATGAAATAAAATGATATTATCTTCTTCATAGAATCTTACCAACATCCTCAACGTATTTTAACATTGCTAAGTATGTTCAATTCAGTACCTCTATCACAAGATTTAGTTCATTTCAGAAAATGATCCACCACAGATGTTCATCTAATATTGTGCAGAATTTTTACTTTCACCGCCTACCACTATGGAACTCTCTGCCAAGAATAGATTTATCTCTTCCTATTTGCACTATCAAGCATAGACTCTAAAACTACATGAGGGAACACTTTATTCATGATACTAATGTTCATTCTTTTCATTACAATTTCCCTTGTTGCCACTGTGTCACAGCATCGATGACATCCTTACACAGAGAACTTACCTAATTAATTATTTTATTTTTGTATTTCCCCCTTTCTTTAGTTTGAGTCCCTGGCAACACTTGCCAGTGGTTCTCAGTACCTTTATTTGTGCTGTCAAACATTAATAATAATAGTATCTATACAGACTCATTGCAGAGCTCTATACATATGGGTTAAATGTTTGTGTATGCATGGAAGGAAAGTGGTTAAGTCCCAGATTGGACCCACCCAGTTTACTTTGCCCAGGGCTCTAAGGCCAGCCCTGCAAAAACATCTCCATTAAATTTTATTTTTGTTATGTAGTGGAATTAAAACTGATTGACTTAATATTAACTGTTGCTTCACACAAGCATATAACAGCTAAGGTCACAGACTTTATTTTTCACTGTTAGACATCACTTCAGGGTGTCAATCAGCCATTTGAGGTAGCACACTAATGGCTTTGTGTCTTATTTGTGTTGCCTATCACGTACGAACAAAATGGAATTTTTTGGTAATTTTTACTCGATGCCTCAAACTGTCAAAGTAAGCAAATTGGTTGTTACATATCATACTCCATGTGTAGAGCTGTGTAATTGGCAGAACATATACTAAAATGGCTACATTGATTATAAGTAACTGGCATAGTAACATGCATTTTGTCATACATATATGTCTGATGTCACTAGTTCTTTTGGTGCAGTGTTATAGAAGATGAATCAAGACACATAGTAGCGTGTTGTGTAGCCAAGAAAACCAGCACACGGTTTATTGACAGGAAGAAAGAAAACATGATTTTCATGCATGCATGTGTAGCTCCATGTCTCCTTTTCCAAAGCACATCATTTTGCAATATAACTGTCCACAAAGGTAGGGTAGGCTGCATAGAAAATTTAAATTTACACTAACCATTTGTGAGATATGGACTTTCAAATTATTCTCTTTTTTCTTCTTCTTAAGCTGTAGGGATTCTACAGAGGCTTCAATTTCTTATTGCACACTTTGCAAAAAAATTAATTGCTATAAAATGTAAAACTTAACTTAATTACTGTGAACTTCGGTGCAAATGAAGAGTGAATTAATGTTCTATGAATCTGATATATATCCAAGGAGTTATTAATGTTTATTTGTATAAAGAAAGATCAAATTTTGCTCACGGCTACAGGATAAACTGAGCATAAGAATAACTTGAATATTGGTGTGTACATAGGCTGATCATTGTAGCAGTGCCTATTAATGGTTTGACAAACAATGGAGTTACAGCTACAGAGTTATAAAATTAAACAAGTGTAAAATTGTGGGATCGAGATACTCTAATAGAGCAGTCACTGTGGGGTTAAAAGGTGCACGGTCGAATAAAATTTTCCCAGGGCTCAAACCTCCATACTTAACACCTACATCCTTAACTACTGCTATCTTGGCTGTTTATACTTCACTTAATTTCTACTTTACAAATGAATTAATCTGCTTGTTAATAAACGTTTATAATTTCATAGGCCTACAATTGGAAATTTTAGGTTGTTCTACAACTTTCTATGTGTGTTCTATTACAAGTCCTCAAAAAATTTAAAGTATTACAACAAAAATTACAACTACATGCATTACAAATCTGTCTTCAGTAATCATCATTGTGTGTGTATAGAATGTGAGTAAAAACAAACCCTAAAGTCAGCCATAGGCTGGTTTGGGACCTTATAAGGTACAAAAAGAAGTGAAATCCACAGCCAAGGTGTAAAAAATAGCGTGGCCTTTATAAGCAATGGGTGAAAAGTTGTGAAATCAAAGGTGGCTGCCAAGAAATGGTTGCAATGATGTTAGTTTTAATTACGCATAGCTACAGCAGTTAAAATTTGCAGCATTGCAGCCATTTCTTGGCCGCCACCTTTGATTTCACAATTTTCTTCAATTCACCAAAGCTTGTAAACATGTTTTCACAGCTTGGCTGTTTTGTGTGGATTATGATACAACAGTTTATGTTACAAGCTAGTAGGAATCATTACAACAAATAGTGCTTGAATAGTTAGTAAGCGGAGGAGAGGAATAAGGGGTAAATAGAGAGGTTTTCTAAAGTTTCCATAAACTGGCCAGGAAATTAAAATTGATTTTGCATTGATTTACAAAGGTATCAAAGGTTCAGATCAAAATATTCTGATAGAGCAGTCAACTACCCTAATAGAACAGTCAAGTTTTGAAGTTACTTAGTTTACTGTACCAACACAGTAAAAAATCTAAAATCATATCTAAGAGTGTTTAAGGCCTAATTTTTTTTCTAGGGCATACCCTCAAGATACCATCCATGTGTCTGTTGTTTGTTTCAAACTTCACACAAGCTCCACCTCATATCTCTTTAGCCTGTATGCCAGCAAAAGAAAACATAAGCAGCCATATTAATCAATTCCTAACATATGTTTAAAATGTCAGCTTTAAATATTTTTTGGTGAACATAGTCACCAGATTCAATCATGAAACACATAATTTTCAAACATATCCTGGGGGAGCATGCCCTCACACCCACAGTTTGTATGCAGCAGAAAATCTGGAAACCTGTCACCAAAATTCTGTAGCTGCCCCTGGGAATGATATTGCAGAATCCTCGAAGGTACATTGTTTGCAGAATAGCTAATTAGTCTTTCCTTGGCCACCAAAAAATTGCATAGATATATGCAAACAATTATATTCATAAAAACTATGTATATACTTACCACAAAACAACACTTCACTTAGGAATGTATGTGTCCCCTCACTAATGGCCATTATCACTCTCAAGGACTGAACCATCAAACCTTCATTAGTGATATCAACATTTAGTCTGTATTGTCTGTTCTCCACAGGTACTGGAGAATCACTAGTATCAATACTGATCTGATTGGACGGTGTAGTGGAGTTATCATACAGTGTCAAACTGGGGAGTGCTATACCACCATTTGGTGAATTCCAGAACCACATACTGATTCTTCGGATATCAAGTGGTCGCTCAAATCTGAACACCACAGACACATTTCTAGCATTTCTCAAGTCCCACACAAAATATTCTGATAAATCTGAAAAATTGAAATTTCCTACAGGTCCACGTCCACAGTCCATCAGAGTAGTCCCCACTCCACAACTAATGGTTCCTTGTCCATCAATTGATATACACCCATCATTACTGGGTTGTACACTACTGAACTCATCTGACCTCATTGTGGTATATGATAATGGTGGTTGTGACATTATAACAACATCTACAACTCATCATGTTATACAATGATACAAAACATGTCACACTCACCATCACGTTGACAACTACCACAATTAGGATACTGTTGACCACTAGTGGAGTGACCCAATATAACCACCAGTAAAATTATAGTCACTTTTCTCATCTCTACTATTGCTGAAAAAGATATAAAAGAAGACACATGATAGACTTTGTGAACACATCAGAACAGTACCACCACCATTAGCAAGAGTGAATAATAAGCTCTTGTTATTCACTTTTGCTATTAGTACCATACAAAGATTCAGTAATTGACATGTATATATATATATCTAATCAAAAACAGCCAAGCTGTAAAAAAAGGTGCGGCCCCCAAAAAGGCCATGGTGAAAAAAGATATGAAATCCAAGGTGGCGGCCAAGAAATGGTTGTGATGGTAGGTTAATGGTTACATTTTAATAACAACAATTCAGGTGAATTTGGTGCCAAGACCAAGTGGCACAAAATTCACCTGAATTGTCGTTATTAAAATGTAACCATTAACCTACCATCACAGCCATTTCTTGGCCGCCACCTTGGATTTCACATCTTTTTTCACCATGGCCTTTTTGGGGGCCGCACCTTTTTTTACAGCTTGGCTGTTTTTGATTAGATATCACTTCTTTTTGTATTTGTATACTGCAAAGCCGGCCTATGGCTGGCTTTGGGGCTTTTTTAACCCATGTGTTTTTTTCTTTACTACAGGAAGAAGAAAAGAACTTAAAGAAGAATTTTAGTACTTCAATTATTTTTGATTTTATTAGTAATTATACAAATTATATACATATATTTATTACATGCCCATTATTCCCCACAGGATATTTTTTTGCAGCTGATCTCTCTACTGGGTGAATTGAAATGTAGCTGAACTATATACAGGATGGTTTCTTTGTAGCTGAACTCTCTACAAGGTAACCTCTTCTAGCTGGTCTCTCTACAGGGTATTTTGTTTCTAGCTGAACTCTCTACAGGTGATTTGTTTGCAGCTAAACTCTCTACATGGTGGTGTCTTTGTAGCCGAACTCTCTACATGATGGTTTCTTTGTAGCTGAACTCTCTATAAGGTGACTTCATCTAGCTGATCTCTCTACAGGGTGATTATTTGTAGCTGAACTCTCTGTAGGGTGATTTGTTTGCAGCTGAACTCTCTACATGATGGTTTCTTTGTAGCTGAACTCTCTACAAGGTGACTTTGTCCAGCTGATCTCTCTACGGGGTGATTTGTTTCTAGCTGAACTCTCTACAGATGATTTGTTTGCAGCTAAACTCTCTACTAGGTGGTTTCTTTGTAGCTGAACTCTCTACATGATGGTTTCTTTGTAGCTGAACTCTTTACAAGGTGACTTTCTTCTAGCTAAACTCTCTACGGGGTAATTTCTTTGTAGCTGAACTCTCTATATGATGGTTTCTTTGTAACTGAACTCTCTACAAGGTAACTTCTTCTAGCTGATCTTTCTACTGGGTGATTTGTTTCCAGCTGAACTCTCTACATGGTGGTTTCTTTGTTGCTGAACTCTCTACAAGGTGAATTCTTCTACCTGATCTCTCTACAGGGTGATTTGTTTGTAACTGAACTCTGTACAAGTGCGTTTTTGTGGGTGATCTCACTGCAGGTTGATTTGTTTGTAGCTGAACTCACTAAAGGGTGATTTTGCTTGTAGCTGAACTCCTTGCATTGTATCTAGTTTCTAGCTGATCTCTCTACAGGGTGATTTGTTTGTAGCTGATCTCTCTACAAGTTGATTTGTGTGTAGCTGATCTCTCTGCAGGTTGATTAATTTGCAGCCGATCTCTCTACAAGGTAATTTGTTTGTAGCTGAACTGTCTGTAAAGTGATTTATTTGTAGCTGATCTCTCTGCAGGTTGATTTGTTTTAGCTGAACTCTCTACAGGGTGATTTACTTGTAGCTGAACTCCTTACATTGTGTCTAGTTTCTAGCTGATCTTTCTACAGGGTGATTTGTTTGTAGCTGATCTCTCTACAAGTTGATTTGTGTGTAGCTGATCTTTCTACTGGTTGATTTGTTTGTAGCCGATCTCTCTACAGGGTAATTTGTTTGTAGCTGAACTCTGTACAAGGTGCTTTTTTGTAGGTGATCTCACTGCAGGTTGATTTGTTTGTAGCTGAACTCACTAAAGGGTGATTTGCTTGTAGCTGAACTCCTTACATTGTGTCTAGTTTCTAGCTGATCTCTCTACAGGGTGATTTGTTTGTAGCTGAACTCTCTATAAGGTGATTTGTTTGCAGCTGAACTCTCTACATGGTGGTTTCTTTGTTGCTGAACTCTCTACAGGGTGATTTGTTTCTAGCTTATCTCTCTACAGGTTGATTTGTGTGTAACTGATCTCTCTACAAGCTGATTTGTTTGTAGCTGAATTCTCTGCAAAGTGTTTTGTTTGTAGCTGACCTCTCTTCAGGGTGATTTGTTTCTAGCTGATCTCTCTACAGGGTGATTTTTTTGTAGCTGATCTCTCTTCAGGGTGATTTGTTTCTAGCTGATATCTCTACAGGGTGAATTTTTGTAGCTGACCTCTCTTCAGGGTGATTTGTTTCTAGCTGATCGCTCTACAGGTTGGTTTGTTTGTAGCTGAACTCTCTACACGGTGATTTGCTTGTAGCTGAACTCCTTACATTGTGTCTAGTTTCTAGCTGATCTCTCTACAGGGTGATTTGTTTGTAGCTGATCTCTCTACAAGTTGAATTGTGTGTAGCTAATCTCTCTGCAGGTTGATTTGTTTGTAGCCGATCTCTCCACAAGGTAATTTATTTGTAGCTGAACTGTCTAAAAGGTGATTTGTTTGTAGCTGATCTCTCTGCAGGTTGATTTGTTTTAGCTGAACTCTCTAAAGGGTGATTTATTTGTAGCTGAACTCCTTACATTGTGTGTAGATTCTAGCTGATTTCTCTACAGGGTGATTTTTTTGTAGCTGACCTCTCTTCAGGGTGATTTGTTTCTAGCTGATATCTCTATACAGGGTGATTTTTTGTAGTTGACCTCTCTTCAGGGTGATTTGTTTCTAGCTGATCGCTCTACAGGTTGGTTGTTTGTAGCTGAACTCTCTACACGGTGATTTGCTTGTAGCTGAACTCCTTACATTGTGTCTAGTTTCTAGCTGATCTCTCTACAGGGTGATTTGTTTGTAGCTGATCTCTCTACAAGTTGAATTGTGTGTAGCTAATCTCTCTGCAGGTTGATTTGTTTGTAGCCGATCTCTCTACAAGGTAATTTATTTGTAGCTGAACTGTCTAAAAGGTGATTTGTTTGTAGCTGATCTCTCTGCAGGTTGATTTGTTTTAGCTGAACTCTCTACAGGGTGATTTATTTGTAGCTGAACTCCTTACATTGTGTGTAGTTTCTAGCCGATCTCTCTATAGGGTAATTTGTTTGTAGCTGAACTGTGATTTGTTTGTAGTTGATCTCTCTGCAGGTTGATTTGTTTTAGCTGAACTCTCTACAGGCTGATTTGTTTGTAGCCGATCTCTCTACAGGGTAATTTGTTTGTAGCTGAACTCTCTACATGGTGGTTTCTTTGTTGCTGAACTCTCTACAGGGTGTTTTGCTTGTAGCTGATCTCCCTACAGGGTGATTTGTTTGTAGCTGATCTCTCTACAAGTTGATTTGTGTGTAGCTGATTTTTCTACAGGTTGATTTGTTTGTAGCCGATCTCTCTACAGGGTGATTTGCTTGTAGCTGATCTCTCTACAGGGTGATTTGTTTGTAGCTGATCTCTCTACAAGTTGATTTGTGTGTAGCTGATCTTTCTACAGGTTGATTTGTTTGTAGCCGATCTCTCTACAGGGTAATTTGTTTGTAGCTGAACTCTGTACAAGGTGCTTTTTTGTAGGTGATCTCACTGCAGGTTGATTTGTTTGTAGCTGAACTCACTAAAGAGTGATTTGCTTGTAGCTGAACTCCTTACATTGTGTCTAGTTTCTAGCTGATCTCTCTACAGGGTGATTTGTTTGTAGCTGAACTCTCTATAAGGTGGTTTGTTTGCAGCTGAACTCTTTACATGGTGGTTTCTTTGTTGCTGAACTCTCTGCAGGGTGTTTTGCTTGTAGCTGAACTCTCTACAGGGTGATTTGTTTCTAGCTTATCTCTCTGCAGGTTGATTTGTGTGTAATTGATCTCTCTACAAGCTGATTTGTTTGTAGCTGAATTCTCTGCAAAGTGTTTTGTTTGTAGCTGACCTCTCTTCAGGGTGATTTGTTTGTAGCTGATCTCTCTACAGGGTGATTTTTTTGTAGCTGACCTCTCTTCAGGGCAATTTGTTTGTAGCTGATCTCTCTACAGGGTGATTTTTTTGTAGCTGATCTCTCTTCAGGGTGATTTGTTTCTAGCTGATCTCTCTACAGGGTGATTTTTTGTAGCTGACCTCTCTTCAGGGTGATTTGTTTCTAGCTGATTTCTCTACAGGTTGATTTGTTTGTATATGAACTCCCTACAGGGTAATTTACTTGTAGCTGAACTCCTTACTTTGTGTCTAGTTTGTAGCTGATCTCTCTACAGGGTGATTTGTTTGTAGCTGAACTCCTTACATTGTGTGTAGTTTCTAGCTGATCTCTCTACAGGGTGATTTGTGTGTAGCTAATCTCTCTGCAGGCTGATTTGTTTGTAGCCGATCTATCTACAGGTAATCTGTTTGTAGCTGAACTCTCTATAAGGTGATTTGTTTGTAGCTGATCTCTCTGCAGGTTGATTTGTTTTAGCTGAACTCTCTACAGGGTGATTGCTTGTAGCTGAACTCCTTACATTGTGTCTAGTTTCTAGCTGATGTCTCTACAGGGTGATTTTTTGTAACTGAACTCTCTTCAGGGTGATTTGTTTCTAGCTGATCTCTCTACAGGTAGATTTGTGTTGATTTGTTCATTGCTGATCGCTCTAAAGGTTGATTTGTTGCAGCTGAACACCCTGCAAAGTGTTTTGTTTGTAGCTGATCACTCTAAAGGGTAATTTGTTTGTAGCTGAACTCTCTCCACAGTGACTTGTGTGTAGCTGAATTCTGTGTAACTGAATTCTCTAGAGAGTGACTTAATTGTAGCTGAATTCTCTACACAGTGCATGACTTGTTTATAGCTGAACTTTCTTCAGTGTGACTTGTAATGTTCTGAATTTCTATAGTGATATATTTGCTTAACTCTCCACATGGTGACTGTCTTCTTGCTGAACTGTCTATAAGATTAACTGTTTGCAGCTGAACTCCCTACAGAATAACTTGTGATGTAATAAAATTCTATAATGGAGTAAATAAATTAGCCGAATGCTCTATTAGGGTGACTGTTCTATTAGAGTATCTCGATCTCGCATTTGCTACACGGAGTTGGCTTTCGAATCAGTGGTTTGTAATCCGATTCTTCTGTACTACTGCAAGGACTTTCTATGAAGATTATTCCAGCTATACACCGATTTTCAGCTCATTGCTCTAAGCGGTTTGCCTAGTAGGCGTGAAAACTAATACTTTTTTATTCATAAAAATCGATCGCGTAATTGTGACACAGGTTGGATTTTGTGTCATATCTCCGTGGTCTTTATCTCGATTCCTTTCAAACCACCAAAAGGCACTCCTACGATGGTTACTCCATCTACATAGCAATTTTCAACTCATTCCATGAAGCGGTTTACCCTGTAGGCGTGACAACAAATCGATCTTGTTTTACGCGAATAATCGGTCATAACTCCTGAACCATTCATAGGATTTGTACCAAATTTGATGCTATGATTCGCCTTTGGACTCCCTTTCTGTGTGCCAACTTTCAAGGTGATCGGAGTACGCGTTTGCTTGTTATAGCAATTTTTGCAAGTGTGCGAAAAGACGAAGAAGAAAAAAAAACGAAGAAAAGAAAACGAAACTTTGGCAGCTCGTATCTCGGAAATGGCTTGAGCGATTTCCTTCAAATTTGGAATGTAGACTCCCTTGGCTGGCGGGCAACTGTGTAGCAAATTTGGTTCCAATCAGATAAGTGATCACCGAGATACAAAGGTGTGAAAATGACGTTTTTGTTCTTCCTGTCAATATACTCACGGTGTGGCGCGCCGGCTTCTTGGGCCGCACGACACACTACCGTGTGTCTTGATATAGGTAGGAGTAAGTAGCTTAAGTTGTTCATACTTAATTTCTGCTATTGTGCTAATACTAAACAGTGTGTCACTATACCCACCATTCAGACATTCAGCACTTGTACTGTAAAGCCTTAATAAATACATAAGGACACAACTGAGTACCCCTTAGCTTGTATTTGTACCAATTGTGGCATCCAATCTTTAAATCAGAATTACATTAGCAATGATTGCATTTACTAGTGACCTGGTGAGTGGAGTGAAGCAATAACATGTCCATCCACTAAATACCATTCATTTAAATTAAGCTTGCGAATATCACAATCATACAGTACGATAGTACTGCATAGTAAGGACCACAAATGTGTGGGGGTGACCCATGAAAAACATCACCCAAAAACTAGCCTCACTTTTCCCAGATGACAATGAAGCAGTATTGGTTAGGTAAAACTAAGCCCAAACAAGCCTTCAGATCAACTCGAAATGCTCTCAACAAATTGCTATGAAATTTATTTTTTTAATTATTAATGGAGTTTTCTAGTGACTGACTGACTGACTGAGTAACTGACTGATGCCTTCAGACAAGTGTAACTCAATAACGGCTAAAGCTATGGGCTTGATTTTTTCACTGTGTGATGTCGCTTCAGCCAGACACATGCCTGTTGGCATACCGTAGTACGTACAATGCATTCATCATGGACTTACCAGCGTCCTACTTTACATCCCATTCATATTTGCTGACAGCAAAAGGTGTCCGTTTGGCGGTAGCATGTGATGGCTTTCCTTCATAATGGAAATTATCAGTATTTTTCATAGTGGCTACATTGATTGCAGAGGTGCGTTTTGAACATTTCTTGATTTGTACTGCTGTGCAACGGGTTGAGCATAGCTGACAACAAAGCGTAATCTTTTCAGATGATAATTGATAGCTGGGGCATGTGGTGCCATTTATTTTAATGTGGTATGTGTGGGTTCACCAGTCATAATAATTTTATTTTACAAACAAAATTAATAAACAAGTACACAAAAATTTGGAATTTTCAACTAGAGTAGGGAACATAGTGTATCGATAAAAGTACTGAAACAAGCTGGAGTAGTGCATGATATTAAATCACAGTAAAACAATAAGAAGCGTTATATCCCTACTGTGCTCAAGATACCATTATGGAAATGCACAGTAGGGATATAACTATAACTTATTGTTTTACAATGTTTTAATATCGTGCACCACTTCAGCTTGTTTTATTGATATGCTATGGTCTCTACTCTAGTTGAAAATTCCAAACTTTTTTGTGTACTTGTGCCTATTATTTAATTAATTGTTATGTTGCCTTTTCATACATACCACATTATTAAGCTTGTTTTAGTAGTCAAACTGCAATGTTTACATATATATGTACTCTGTAGAGTCTGTACCATAATTGAAAAACAGAAATAAAATAGTGTATATACTTCCTACTGAACTCTTTACAGCTATTGACTAACAAAATAGTGTGTCAGATGTACATATCAGAAAAAATGATCATTGCATCTTTACATATTCACACATGTAGTTTACATGGCAACAATTTGTTAATTTGGTAGTCTGGCAATAGTTTGTATGGAACAAATGTGGTAATACAGATACCACCAAGACAACTAAGGCAGCTGTCTTAGAACTAGACTTGAAAGAAGAGAATTCTATACTGTCAAAGATTGCCATACTTTAATACAGCATTCATGCATGCTTCATGTGCAAAGTTTTTCTTGCTACATCTTTGGTATGTCCATGGATGGTGCTAAGCAAAGTTATATGCAGTAATGCTGAGGAGGTACTATATAGAGATCTTTGGTTTGATGCATTAGTAATGTTTCTGGTGCACCTATTTTCTTTTGCATGATTTTTCTATTAGAGTATTTAGACCCCGTGTTGTACATCACTTTTGGTTTTACCTTAACTCTGTAGCTGTCACTTTAATTATTTCAAACTAGGGCTGGGAGATATAATTTAGATTAAAAGATTATCTAGGTACTTAATCATCTATTGCAAATAAGATAAGGCCATCATTATTCTATTCCTTATTTCCCATCACCGCCCATGTCAGTTTTTAAGAAACCACATCAAATTTAAATTATTTGATTATAGATCACGTGAATGCACTATTTCATAAAAGAGGGAGGCACAGGCTGACCAAGTTTTAAGGTAAATTAGTTGTGCATACAAACAAAGCAGAAGAGTAACTAAAGAGTTGGAGTACTTCCACTTTTGTTCAACAGAGTGCATATGGGTACACAGTGGCATCTTTTAAGATCGAAATACTCTAATAGAGCAGTCACATACTCAAACAACCAGAGTGAACTGTATAATTAATAATCAATAATCACCTCCCACCCACATCAGTTTTGCTCTACTATGTGACAGGAAACAAGCAATATAATAATGATAGCCTAATGAATTCATTTATCAAGATTGTAAATGTTTGTAAGCTATTGTAAATCAACCACAATCAGATGAAAAACTTGTGGAATAGTGTCAAACTAGCTAGGAGAGTGATCACAATAGTTCAATTAAAAGTGGCATGGCTGTTCCTAATAGGGAAGGGCAGAAGGGTGTGGGAAAGTTTGCTTTAAATGCTCTATCCTGGATCTGCTATTGCATGTTATAGCAAGTTTTTTTCACACTGTGCACAAAAGTCTAGTATAAAAATGAAATGCTGGTGGTACATGATTTCATTCAAATTTGTTACCTGGTGGGCAGATCCACTGTAAAATGGTTCTATTTGCTGTGGAGCTACATAAAACCACATTTCTTTTTTTCACTGATACTGCAGGACAAAGAGTACGCAAGTCTTAAAGGCATGAACCAACCTTTAACTGTAACAAGTCTAGCTGTGCTGTTTGTAAATTGTTCCCTATAAATTTAATCATGATATAGACCACTGGCAGTATAGTCAGGAAATAGTGTCAAACAGTACTGTATATTAGAGATCATGGAGCTCGAGGTTTGCACTTTCTCAGATATTGATTAGAAACCAGCCTCACAATACCTTCATAGTGCCTTGGCAGTATTGGTGAGGTATAATCAAGCCCATTCCCAAAATGCTTCTTAAAAGGTTGCTACAAAATTATTTTAAAAATCAATGGAATTTTTTACTTACTAACTGACTAACTAACAGACCAGTGTAACTTGCTAACAGCTAAGGATATGGGATTGATTTTTTTTCACTGTGAGATGTTACTTCAGCCTGACAGTTACCTTTTGTCATAATGCAGTATATGCAATGTATGTATCATGGACTTACCTTTGTCTCCCTTTGTGTGCACTGACAGTGCAAGGTGTTGTTGATTTGTGGTGGCACACAAATGCTTCCCTGTACTGGCTATTTTGTTTATTTATAGTGAGGAATCATCCATTTTTTAGGGCTCAAATGAATTGCTGATTATTCGGATTAATGAATATTTGTTTGAATTGTATATATTCAAATAATAAAATTAACCCTCGATTATTCGCACGTGATTAGCTGTCAGCAATTAACGTAGTAGATGATGCGAATGAAAGGTAAGGATGGTGGTGATAAAGCAAAGGCTAGAAATAGCCACTAATTGAAGATGTACCGAATTGCTGTAAGTGCAAAAGAATGGTATGAGAAGCACATCTACACTCAATTCAGTTACTACAAAAAAAAATTGGATTCAAACGAATAGTAGTTTTCTGTATTCGAATATTCACTCAACTATTATTCGAATACTTGAATAATCGGTGTAAGGTTTCATTTGAATGTAATCCAGTAATTAAGGCGGCCACTACCAAGAAACCTATAAATAACCACAAACAGGTTTATGGCTTCATATGAATAACTTACTGAGAAGAAAAGGATACCATAGTTCCCTTTCTGAAAGGATTACCGTAGCAATATTGTGATGGAAAGTGTTTATAACAAAGTAGAAGTAGCTACTTGGAGTAAGCCACAAATTCGTACAAAGTCAGCTGAAAATGGCTGAAAATGGATCACAAGGCCAGTTCACCTTAGAGTGGTTAATAATTGGAGTGCATGTTCAGATGCATTGACAATAACTACTCAAAACAGCCAAGCTGTGAAAAAGGGCGTAATCCTAAAAAAGCTCAGAAACTGCAAAATCCAAGGTGGCGGCCTGCAATAATGTCAATTTTAATATTGACAGCATCACCAAGATGGATTGACATTAATTTTATTGCAGCCATTTCTTGGCTGCCACCTATAATTTCTTTTATTCTGACATCTTGACCCTTTTTCACATAGATATCATGTGTAATTGCAATTCCCAAACTCATTCTACAGCCAGCTTTGAGACTTGCCTTTTACCTGTCTGTTTCCTTTACTACAAGAATAAGAGAAAGACTGAATGTGCCTATTTGAACTATTTTGTTGGAGCAACTTTGCAGCTGTAATATTATCAGGTAGCTACTATAGCTGAATGTTTCCACAAGGTGGCTTGTTATGTAGTTGAATGTTTTGTATATAGATGACTTGTTACATAGCTGGACTTGTTGCAAAGTTGAACTCTCTAGAGTGTAATTTGCTTGTAGCTGAACTCCAGCTCTACAGGATGATTAGTAACATGCGTAGTTAACCTCTAACAGTGTGAACTGGAGTAACTTGTAAACTCTCTACAGGATGACTTGCATGTAGCTGAATATTCTACAGGTTGTACTGTTGAGTAGCTGAACTCTATACTTATAAAACTCTCACAGGGTGACTTGTTTGTAGCTGAACTCTCTACAGGTTAATTCACTTTTCAGCAATTGATAATTGGAGCATGCATTCAACTTTGCCTGGTGAAATTCCTTCTTTTGACGAAGTATGCGTGATTTCAACAGTCATAATTATGTTACAAAAAGTAAGCAAATAACTCCCAAAAGTTTTATGTTCGATTAGAGTCATAGAAATAAAAGTGATTAAACAAGGGAGGTTGCAGATATACATACTAGCAGTGGACATTAACAACTACTTCAGTCTTTGTATAGTTGTATACATTTTTAAGTTTTATTAATTACTACCTCACTATAGGAATTTGAAAGCTACTAAAAGCTGTGTAGTAGGGAATTAGAAACTCAACACTAAAATCCTGAATTCCATAGTATCCGGCCTACTAAACTACAACCTGTTCCAGTTTCAAGTCCATCTGTGTCATGAGGCCTATACATGTACACGTGTCCAAGGTGTGGTTTCCCACCAATTGCAACTGCCAATGGTATAATATCACAGATCGTACATCCGTAGTCATAAAAAAAATTTGGATTTGACTAAATCACCAATCAAATGTGAGCAATTCCATTCAAATGTTGGCCCATTTTCACGTTACACCATATACTTCAGTGACGACAGATGTGCAATCCACGATAAACAAATATTGGATGTAGCTTGCTACAATTAACCACAGCACATTGGTCGCCTCAACCCTCACTTGGTGGGGCTGGTTACCAGAAATAGGAGTCATGTGCACTTCCAACAATGTGCATTATCAGGGGTGTAGGAAGCATGGGTGCCATGCATGGGTGCTTGGGTACCCATAAATATTTCTAACCAGAATCAAATCACCCATCCTTCCTTTTCTAACTAGTCAGTGATTCCATCTGCCTTCAATCCAATGGCAGATCCAGGATGGGGTATTTGGGGTAAATTCCCCCTCCTCCCTTCTTGTGGAGGAGGCATGCATACTTCTTTTGATTGAAATACTAAGCCTTGTCAATCCATAATATAGTTACATAGCTTATAAAAATATGCATAAATTACTGCCATTTATTGTAAACTCACCTGAAACAAGTCAAAGCAACTATCAAACTGTCCCTGCACCTTTTTGCTTACTAAGCGCCTCTAAAAATAATTATCGTGTTGGTGGTATTTAAGACATTCTAGTCTTTCAAACAGCTTTTTAAGATTTCACAAAAAGACAATGCTAAGAGGTGATTATTTGCTACTTTAAAGAATCTGCTCTCCCAACCACCTACAACTTAGCTTGTTTGTGCCCCTCCCCTTGCCAGCTCCTGGATCCGCCCCTGCAACCATAGTCCATAGGCTTAAACAAAGGTGCGGTGCAAGTGCATTAAAATAAGTCCGATCAAGATACTTTAATAGAGCAGTCATATACATACCTCTCAACTGGATTCTCACAATATGACAATCTCCTCAAGGTATTGAATCTCACATCTACAAGCAATGTAGCTTAACTTCTGCAAAAACGTTCAGTATTAGAATCAATAAAGTCTGTAAATCTTTGGAAATTTATGTATTTATACACCATTTGTGTCAATGACCCTTCTCATCATGCTGGTATTTAAATGAGGAAATGGTGCTGGATCAGAGTACTGACTGGGGCCAACAGTGAGATGTAAAATAAAAGTAACAGGATGTTCCAACTGTCTAGCACCTACAAGTGTTATTTGAGTTATACTACGTGCTGGGCCATGTATCATAAACAGATCATGTGACGCCATGGATACACTGCAAGATGCAATTTAGAGAACAAGCGGCTACATGTGGTTGAACACTAAATGATACATGCCAGTGCCTTCAAAGGATAAAAGTGCACTACCAGAATGCCAGAATTCAATGGATATGTCAGTGTGTTCAACTATAATTCTAGTGTGTGGCATAGCAGATGGTGGCAGAATGTATGTACAGACAACTAATAAACTAAGCCTGTATAAACAGGTGGATATCATAGGTGCACAACTACACATTATCAGCCCAAGGGCACATTTTATGTATGTATGTTGTGCTTGTTCTCTTTATCAGGTTGCATGGGATTAGGGATGCGGCGATTATGCCAGCATAATTTCGGGCATAATAGGTATGTGTGGGAATCAGGAATTATGCTAGCATTTTTAGGTGATTATAAAGCTTTAACAGTAGGAAAATCTGCAGATTGCATAATTCCGTTAAAAAAGATCGAGATACTCTAATAGAGCAGTCAGAAACTCTAATAGAACAGTCACCGAATATTATTTACTCTAATAAAGCAGTCACATTGATATGAAATACTCTAATACAGCGACCAGCTAAAAATTCAAGACTATTTGAAGCTTAAACATCAATGAAAATGGGCTGATACAGGAATAAACTGTCATTATTAGCCAATTATGGTGGCATAATTTTGGGAATAATGGGCAATTCTCAAAAGCATAATAGGTGATTTTTTGAGCACTGCTCAAAAGCATAATGCTCAATTTTTGGAGCATAATAGCCTCATGCCTACATGGGATGGATGGCAGAACTCACTCCTGGCAAAGGCTACAGGTTGAGAGCTATGCATATACCCTAATAAAACAGTCTAGAGTGTAGCATTATTCTAAGCAGACATTTAATAATTATTGTTTATTGCATGCACTGAATATGATGGAACCAACTGGGAATAGCTGCCACTACAAAAATGTTACAACAAAAGTTCAGATGCCATTGTACGTATAGAGAAATTTAAGGGCTTTGTTTTTGTATATGGTGTGTCTGGCAAATTATAATGGGCACACTTTTGCATTATTTGTATATAACTCAAAAAGTACACATAATTTTGGAATTTTCAACTACAGTAGGGATCATAGCACATTGATAAAAAGTACTGGAACAAGCTTGAGTAGTCCATGATATTAAATCACAGTAAAATAATAAGAAGTGTTATATCCCTACTGTGCTCAAGATACCATAAGGAAATACACAGTAGGGATATAACACCTCTTATTGTTTTACTGTGATTTAATATCACAGACGACTCCAACTTGTTTCAGTACTTTTTATCAATGTGCTATGGTCCCTACTCTGGTTGAAAATTCCAAATTTTTTGTGTACTTGTTTGTCAACTTCTTTGTAAAATTGGTGAACCCATATGAAATGGTGCCGCATGTCCCAGCTATATCAATTATCGTCTGAAAAGTGAAGTATCCATTACGCTTCATTGTCAGCTATGCTCAACCCATTACACAGCATTTCAAATCAAGAACTGTTCAAAAAGCACCTCTGCAATCCCCACATACCGAAAGAAAGAAATGATGCTGCGCATCCCAGCTATATAAATTATCTTCTGAAAAGTGAAGTATCCATTACGCTTCATTGTTGGCTAGCTATGTCAAATCAAGAACTATTCAAAAAGCACCTCTGAAATCAAAATAGCCACTATGAAATATATGGATGATTTCCGTTATGAAGGGAAGCCATCATGTGCTACTGCTAGATCATTATTATTATTATTATTATTTAATGGGCTTGTAGATGCCAAGGCAAGCTAACTTGCCAGGCTAGGCCGCAGGCCTTTGAAGGTGCCCATATCTAGATTGCTTCCAAAAATTATCCAAGCGCAGCTTGAAGGTTGCAACTGTTGGTGCTGAAATGATAAAGTCAGATAAGGAGTTCCATAGATTGACTATTCTATTTGTAAAAAAGTTCAGCCTAACAAGTAATCTTGATCTTTCTTTAAAAAGCTTAAGAGAATGGCCCCTGGTGGTAGCAGTATTTAAAGTAAAAAATGTAGATGGGTCCAAGTCATAATGTCGTTTAAGTATCTTATATGTTTCAATCATATCACCCCTTTGACGTCTGCAATACAGAGAATAGAGATCCAGAATTTCAAGACGGCTTTCATAAGTCAAGTGGGCTAATCCGCGAAGGTGTTTAGTTACACGTCTCTGAACCTTTTCAAGGGTGTCGATGTCTCTGGCCAAGTACGGACTCCAAGATTGCACACAATATTCCAAATGCGGTCGAACATACATCTTATACAGAAATATAAACATATCAGTAGAGTCAATTCTAAAAGATCGCCCATCGACACTTTTCTCTGTCAGCAAAGGATGAATGGGACACAAAGGAGGACACTGGTAAATCCATGAAGAATGCGTTGTACGTACTGTGGTATGCCAAAAGGTATCTCTCAGGCCAAAGCGATGTCGAACAGTGAAGAAATCAAGCCCGTAGTCTTAGCCATTATTGAGTTACACTTGTATGAAGGCATCAGTAACTCAGTCAGTCAGTAGAAAATTCCATTAAATAATTTTTTTGAAAGCGTTTTGGGTCGATTTGTTTGGGCTTTGGGCTTAGTTTTACCTAACCAATACTGCCTCATTGTCATCAGGGAAAATTGAGGCTGGTTTTTGGGTGGTGTTATTTCGTGGGCCACGCCTACTCCTTTGTGGTCCCCACTATCGTACTGTATGATGCAGTGAAATAATGGCTGTTGACAATTGTTACTGTGGACTAAGCTAAAAATACAAAAAAGCACATGGAATAAGGCTGTTTTAATTACTTCATAAAGAATTGGTCCATGCAGTGCTATATACATGTTGTTCCTTCAGTTGCAGTAGCTAATTAAAAGGCCACTCCCATCTTTGCATAAAAAGTGAGCAACTGCTTTAGTTCCACCTGTCTAATGCAGCGTTTATGAACGTCCCACGTTTAGGTAGCTATAGCGTACTAGTCTAGGTGGGTAAAAATCATTAAAAAGTGGCCCGAGGCGTGGCGCTTATACACGAGGCCATAAAAGGGAACCCAAGAAACGCTCTTCCCAATCTACATATACCCACCCCGAAACACAGCCATTAGCACACACAATAGATCACCTCCTTGCATCAAGACTGCGAAGTTGCTCGAGAAGCTCGCGTAGTTCTTTACACCACCGGCGGAGGCACCACCGTAATTTCATTAAAGTTCCGCGCACTGACACTCATTGAGTCAATTTGAGTGCATAGTCTAATTAACTATAACCAAGGTAGTTTAGTTGTTCACTGGATCGCCTGTACTTTTTTGCCAATCACCTAAAGTTGTTAAAGCCATATAATAGTGATTGATGGTAGAACATTCTAACGGCTAAACTGTATTTAAACACTTCTGCACTTTATAGTTAGCTACAGTTTTCATCCCCAAAATGGTACATTGACCAAGTTTGTCGTTTGACGCATAGTTATAGAAATTTCCAATAAACTTCCAATGTTTAGATATCTACCTTCTTTAAATAAGTGGTGCTTGGACTACCCAGTGGGGGTGGTGCTTGGACTACCCAGTAGGGGTGGTGCTTGGACTACCCAGTAGGGGCGGTACATGCAAAACCAGCAAAACCAAAGCCATGCAAACCATGTGTTATCAACCACTGACACCTATTTATTGACCACACATACATTTTCCAAGCATGTGTTAATATCCGAGGTGACTACCAAAAAAACTGTGTCTCATATCCTGCCATGGATGCATGATGTAGCTACTTCAGCATGATTCACTAGATTAATATAGGTGATAGGTTCACAACTGGTATAACACACAAAATTTCAATGAAACAAGGACAAAAAACCACTAGTCTTCAAACTTGTCTTTCCCCATACTCCTCTTGAATATTGGCTACCTCAAAGATATGGCTGTTTCTGCTGGTTCATTAAATGAGTACGTGTTTACAGATAAAGTCATTGCTTTCCCTGAAATGGTCTGGTCATAGATAAATGGTTACTTACTATAAAAGTCTCAACTTGTTTCATTGAAATAGTAAAAGTGGCACAACAAATCATCTTGTAACTCAGCTTTGCAAACATATTTTCAGCTTCTGTTTCTGCCTTAGTACATGGTGATATGGGTGGCAGTGCAACCTTCCTTATAAGACTCTCTCAAGACATTGCATGCATTTAGCATCTTACAGATGACAAAACGTCATGCACATGGTATGAGTGCATACCCAAGATACAATAATTATGCACATGTACATGCAAAATAAGGAGTTGCATATAGTTGATTTATAGCTGCTTATGTATGTAATTATTTTTCCTCTGTGAGTGTACAGCTTCTTGCTAACAGCCAAAGTGGTATATCAAACAGATTAGGCTATTTTTGTTGGAAACTGATTTGCTGACTTTCAGAATGAAAACTACATATATACATTAAAGGTTGATTCACCATCAGACAGTCACCATACCTATTGAGCCAGAATAGATATCATGTGTAAGTGTTGGGCTTTACTGTTAAACAGTTTAACTAACTTGTTTGACTTAAGCTTGTTTCTTTTGATTTTTTCAGCAATCTTTATTTCCCACATTTTACAATTACTTTTAAACTAGTTAATGTTTTGTATTGATTCACCATAGATGTAGATAAGCCATGCATGGCAAAGAATGACAAAATAAGGAACAAATATAAGCCAGTGATACATGCACTAGCCATATTTAGCTCAAGGCCGGAGGAGACGGTCCGGTTGGTCAGGCTTGAGCCGGACCAATAATCTAGAGTTGAACCAACTAGCTGACCAGTTCGAACTAAATTATTCTCATGGAATCTTTGGACGATCACATCTACATGTAGCTACGTACATTTTACAGATGTTATTGAAAATGCATGGCACTAGTTACCTAGTTTCTCAGCCAAACTAAAGCACAGAATTACACGTATAATACCTCCAATTACCTTACAGTACAGCATGGCATTCTTATCGTTTTGTACAGAAATGATTGTGGGTTCTACGTACAGTATCACGTGTGCTGACAGTTGGCATTTATCACGTGTAAGGCAGGTGCCTTCTTTGATTCTAAACCAGCATACTTATATCACAATTCAATCTTAATAAAATAATCATTAGCATTCCTTGGCTTGTCTCTCTTGGCTTCTTTTACTGGGCGAAGGGCTGGCAGTGACAAACCAGATGACTCATTCCGCGGCAAGAAGCTGTACACCCATACATTACATGGTGGCCATCTGGATGAGATGTTGAGTAGAAATCACTCCTCTTCAACTACCCACTCGTCCTGTCGAGATACTGAACAAACTCTCAGTCACACCCATATCGCGCCATTTTCGGGTCTCGTGACGGTCCACCAGTATATTTACGTGATGATCCGTTCACTTCATACAAACCAGTATAGTAGTAACTGTATTTTTGTAGCTGTGTAGCTTTTTATTGTAGCTGTGTGAATTCACTGTATAGTAATTATATCCTAGCTAAAGGGGGCCATGCTGCTGTGAAATTTGGGGGGACAGTTGCAAGTTGCTAGCTAGTTTTACTTTAAAATTTAGCATCAATTTTAAGGCATTTTCAAGCCTTTAAATTGCAAAAATTCTGCAGCTCCTGGGGGTTACACCCCCAGACCCCCCTTGAACTTCTAATTGCTAGCTATAACTAAATGAACCATACAGCAAGTTTCATGCTGTGTCCCCTGTATGTCAGGTCTATAATTATACATAGTATAGAAAGTCTGAAGAACAACAGATAGGCTTGAGCATATTTATATAGCTAGCTAGCAGTGAAATATCACTAAAATTGTATATATCTGAGTGTCTGATTTTCAAAAATTTCCTGTGGAGGCATGCCCCCAGACCCCCTTAGGATGCTCGTGCTTCGCACTTCGCACACTGCGTAACAGCTCCTCTTGTATATAGTAGCAATTTCAACATTATAGTCAATGGCCTGACCAACTCAATTTTCCCTCCTCCGGCCCTGTAGCTACAAAGTGGATCACAAATTTGGCCTTATCCTGAATCTTATCTGACATATTCAAAGACTAAAGATCAGTCACATCACTGACAGCTGGCTTTTTAGTTAACACTGCATTAGAGTACTTTTGTAAGCTTCATTGTCTCAATTAAATGCCCATGCAGATCAAGTATTTATAGCTGTTTGGTGCACGATAGTTGTCTCGCTATATAAAACATCCTTTTAGGGGTATGATGTATGTACATGCTTCTTTGTCAGTCTGACTCCCTACAAAAAGAGCAATCTCAGTTGTCTTTTTACAGCAACTTCTGCTGCACAGCCAAAGTGTCAACATAAAATCAAGAAACCAATGATGGTATTCATAATATGAAGCAGCTTAGCTTGCAAGTTGCATTTTTTGTTAATTAACACTTATATAGTTAGTGAGATTGCACCAATAATCAACTCAACTAAACTATTCCCACAGCCCATTAGTATACATAGCAAGGGCGGATTTAGGGGGGGGGGTGTTTGGGCCCCCTCCAAACTTTTACCATGTGCAAGCTAGGAAACTTCTAGAAATTGCAGTATAGATGCATGGAAATGAAAAGATGCATGGAAAGAGAAGGGAGAATGGCTAATCTTTACTTAGAATTACTAAGAGGGGTTCAAATTATACTTTTGGTGTGAGACTTAACCTAGCTGCTAAAAATCGAATTATTCTAATAGAACAGTCAACTACTCTAATAAAACACCCATCATAATTTTAAGTTGCCAGTGTGTTTTCTTGACCTGTGCACTGCTATCTTACCATTGCTCCAAACATCCTACCATGCATATACTAATCACTTTCTGAGAACAACTTCTGTCAAATAGTCTAATAGTAAAGTGGATATTTTCAGTTGTTGCAACATTGATGCTTGAGCTAACATGCCTAAGTAAAACAGTTAATTTCTTAGCATATATACAGTTAACAATCTGAGAATTATTTGTTTTTGCTTTATCAAAGTTCCATGCTGCTTTTATCTGAATCATTTTATATGAGCATATTTGGAGTATAATGGGACACAACTGGACATAATTGGAGCGTAATAGGAGAAATTTTGGAGCAATGCTCAAAAGCATAATAGCCTCAGGCCTACACTATAGTTAGTTGTATTAACCATGCAGTTGTTGCTTTTCTTAGCCTGCCAACCATTATGTTAGCACCCCCCCTTCTGAAATCTAGATCCACCCCTGCGTAGGGCTCACCATAATCTTCTTTTACACTCTAATTATCACTTGTTGTATATACATGTGGCCTGCACACTCTGGAATACCTTAAATTTAGTTTCTACCATATCCATGGACTCAATGGATATGGTAGAAACTTAGGAAAGAACAATAGTATCTCCATAAAACAGGGGCAGATAAGTACTGAAATTGTTTCTGTATAATTGTTTATTTGAGTTCAAATAGATATCTCTGTGTGTTTGACATGCTGGCTTGTTTGACATGCTGGCTTGTTTGACTTTTGTTTCTTTACTTTTTTCAGCAATTTCTATTCCCATGTTTTAATTATTTTACTCGAGCTCACTTCTATATTTTTTGCTCATCCTCTGCACACTCTGTGTTAGCTTCAATTGGATTGTACTACATGGCTACTCAAGTTTTAGTATCTATACTTAAGTTGTACATCTACAACACTAGGGTAACTGATGTCATAGTCTACCATTGTGGTAGCTAGGCCTGAGTCAAAATTATATGTTCAAAATGCTTTCAGGAATTTCTCAAAATTTCCACCCATTATGCTCTTTCAGTGTTCCTATTATGCTAGCATTATGTTCCTAAGTTTGCAACACTTGTTAGAATTATCTTGGAACATTTCAATCAGTGAATGTTCTATTAGAGTATTTCACTATAAAGTGACTGTTCTATTAGACAGTATCAATCTAAAGAAAGATCTATGTACAATGCAAATGCAATTGAGTGCTCTACTGCAGTTTCGACTGACTGCTCTATTAGGGAGTTTTCATGTAATTAAGCTCCATAGTTTGAAATACCCACCTAATATGCTAGCATTATGCTGGCACAGCCTATTATGCTTTTTATTATGCTGGCATATTTGATACAGACCTAGTGGTAGCTATACTAACTTGTATGTAATTGATTTTATAATATAATAGCTGTTCTAGTGTATGTGAACAGTACAAATCCTATTAATCCCAATGTCATACACAAATATGCAGATACTTCATGTGTGACAGCAACCAGTACAAATTACCAAAGATTTACAAATTTTCTACCTTTAGAACCTATAAGGTGATTTAGAATCACTAAAATAAATGAATTATAGCAATGAAATCACAGAGTATAACTATAATAAAATGTTGAAAATATATATACAAACATGTGCACAAAATATTTTATCCCTAAACTGTTATTTCTGCAAAAATGATTTTCATAACTGTCCTAATAAAAACTCAACAAAATAAAATGAAAATTACAAATGATAAAATTCTACAAAAGGTTAGAATAAAACTCATTTAACTGATCACACAGTACATCAAATCCTGCCCTCTCAGGTGGTTCATGTGGGAAGCAGGTCTTCATAATGGTGTACACACCAGTTGGACAGATCTCAGGTTGTTGGGGTATCATCCTGTCCTTCCCTTTGATAGCATTCTCAATTACCTGTTGATCAGACAGCTCATACAATGGCTGGTGTCTACACAGAGTGAATATCTCCCAAAGAGTAATACCATATGCCCACACATCTGTCTTGATTGAGAACTTTCCAAAGAAACACTCGTAAGCCATCCAACGAATTGGTAATACAATACGACCACCAACTTTGTAATAGTAGGCAGAATATAGGTTCTGACTCATACCAAAGTCAGCTATCTTCACAGTGTAGTCTACCCCAACTAAGATGTTTCTGGTAGCCAGGTCACGATGAATGAACTTGTGAGAAGAAAGATACTTCATGCCACTGGCTATCTGGAATGACATGTACACTAGGGCAGGAAGAGTGATCTCATCTGGACCAGGTAGCTTCTCTGTTTCTGATGTAAACTCAAACTGCTGCAGGTACTGGTTGAGGTCTCCATTCTCCATATACTCCATCATTATGAATGGTGTACCAGTAGTACAAATTCCCAACAGTCTAATAACATTATCATCCTTCAGTCGTGACATGAACTTGATCTCTTTCTCAAATGACTTTTGGACTTCATCAGTAGGATCAGCCTTCAGTGTTTTCACAGCCACCTTGATGGAAATACTGCTGTTGGTACTGTTGCCTATTCCAAGGTACTGGTGGCTAAGCCCAATAGTGTTAGCCAGTATGACTTCCCCAAATTGTCCAGTTCCTAATTGATGAAGAATTTCTATGTTCTTGTTAGACACAATAGGGGGACCTTCAGATTTGTCCAGTGGCATAGGGTCAGCATAGATTGAAGCATATGGACAAAGATGATCTGCCAATAAAGCACTATCATACGACGCACTACCCATAATGTCACTGGGATTAATGGCTTCACTATAAATCGGATCATCTTCATTTTCGTCAAACATTGTACTAGCCTCTGTGCGTTTAGGCAGGTCAGGGGCAGCATAAATATCCAATTCCATCTTTCGTTCATAGTCAGGATTTATAAGTGACAATGTTTGTTCTCTTGAGCGTACTTGCATTTCTGGTGAGCGTTGTGGTCTGTAGTTAAAGTCAATACTTGACCTCCTTCGTAGCTCGGTGCTCTTTCTCTTCTCTTTCTTTCCCCTTTTATTAGGAACAGCATATACCATTGTGGGTTTTTCATCACTGTTGGACTTTTGCTGAGTTTCACTTGGGTGATCATAGTAGTCTTCATTTTGTACAGATGAGGGATGCTGGACAGTGGAATAGTAAGGAACATCTCTACTAAGGTCTGTAGTTTGATCATAGATGTGGTAGGTCTTCCTTCTTCTCCACCACATGAACACTAGTATCACCACTACTATTATGACTGCTATTAATATGACGACTATGATGGGAGCCACTATAGCACCAATGTTAGTAGAGTCACTAGAGCTTGATATATTCATGGTATTAGAAGTTGTGGTGGGTAATTGAGTAACAGGAGTCATGGCAGTATCAGTAATAGTGGAAGTGTTGGTGATAGTACTACTAGCAGTAATAATAGCAGCAGTGTTAGCAATAGCAGTAGTAGTAGGAACAGTAGTAGTTGTAGTAGTAGTAGTAGTAGAAATAATACTAGCATTAGAACCTATAAAAACAACATTTAAATGGCACTCAATCTGTCTGTACAACTGTACATGTCTATTGTGATGGTTGAATCACAAACCAAATTAAAATGATATATTTACCATGAAAGAATAACAGCAGTATAGCTATATTTGCAGTGACAGAGGGTCACACCTGCATGGTGTACCCACAGGTTTGACTCCACACAACCAACTAACACTCCATCTTCTAAGACAAAGTGTCATGGCAAGCAACAAGAACCTGATACTCTAACAAAGCAGTCACTCTAATACAACAGTCAAGTAAAATCATCATGGTGGTCAAATTGAACAGTCATAATTCACAAATATTTTTCATTATAGCTAATTATCCAAACTAATGCATTAAAAATAAATAATCCTACAAGGTAGTGACATATGTGAGATGATTGTATACCCATAGCTATAAACTTACTTTGGTATTAAACTATACTAAAGTAAGATTGTTAGTTATGGTATACAATCATCTCGCTATAACTGACAACCAAAGTAGTTAAATAGCTAATCCACTAACATTTTATTATAACTATATAATAGCTATATATGACAAAACTTACACTAAACTAATGTATTAAAAATGATTAGTTTAAAATAGGGATCCGCATGCTAAAGGGATCTAATCCAAAACAGCCAAGCTGTAAAAAAAGTGTGCGGCCCTCAGAAAGGCTATGGTGAAAAAAGATGTGAAATCCAAGGTGGCGGCCAAGAAATGGCTGTGATGGTAGGTTAGTGGTAAAAATTTTAATAATGACAATTCAGGTGAATTTTTGTGCCGCTTCACAAAAATTCACCTGAATTGTCGTTATTAAAATTTTTACCACTAACCTACCATCACAGCCATTTCTTGGCCGCCACCTTGGATTTCACATCTTTTTTCACCATAGCCTTTCTGAGGGCCGCACACTTTTTTTACAGCTTGGCTGTTTTGGATTAGATTTCATTTCTTTTTGTATTTGTATACCCCAAAGCCGGCCTATGGCCAGCTTTGGGACTTTTTTAACCTATGCTTTTTTCTTTACTACAGGAAGAAGAAAAGATGAAGTAGATGTACTTTAAATATTTTATCAGTAAATGTACAAATTATATATACTGTATAATACATATGTGACCGGATTTGCAAAAAGGGGTCCAATTTGCCAATTTTGACAATTGATAACTTCAGATTGGAAAGAGCTATTGCCTTGATATTTGGGCAGTGGTGAGCACCACTATAGCTGAATACATGGTGAAATGTTCAGGTTAATATGTTACTTGAACACTGAGTTATGGTCTCCAACATTTACGGAATTGGATGTGTGTGGAAGACCCCTTTTCGCAAATCCGGTCACATATATTGATTACAGAAATCTCCATGGTGGTTTCTTTGTAACTGAACACTCTACAAGGTGACTTCTTCTAATTGCTCTCTCTACAGGGTGAATTGTTTGTAGCTGAACGATCTACAAGGTAACTTCTTCTAGCTGATCTCTCTACAGGGTGATGTGTTTGTAGCTGAATTTTGTATAGGTGATTTGTTTGCAGCTGAGCTCTTTACAGAATGGTTTCTTTGTAGCTGAACTCTCTAAAAGGTAACTTCTTCTAACTGATCTTTCTACAGGGCAATTTGTTTCTGGCAGAATTTTCTACAGGGTGATTTCTTTGCAGCTGAGCTCTTTACAGAATAGTTTCTTTGTAGCTGAACTCTCTACAGAGTGATTTGTTTGTAGCTGAAATCCCTACAAGGTAACTTCTTCTAGCTGATCTCTCTACAGGGTGATTTGTTTGTAGCTGAACTCTCTACAGGTGATTTGTTTGTAGCTGAACTCTCTACAGGTGATTTGTTTGTAGCTGAACTCTACAAGGCGATACTTCTAGGTGATCTCTCTACAGGATTCCTTGTTTCTAACTGAACTCTCAACAGGGTGATTTGTTCATAGCTGAACTTTCTACTGGGTGATTTGTTTGCAGCTGAACTCTCTAAATGGTGGTTTCTTTGTAGCTGAACTCTCTACAATGAGACTTCTTCTAGCTGAACTCTCTACAAGGTGACTTGTTTCTAGCTGATCTCTCTACAGGGTGACTTGTTTCTAGCTGAAGGTGATTTGTTTGTAGCTGAACTCTCTACATGGTGGTTTCGTTGTAGCTGAACTCTCTACAAGGTAACTTCTTCTAGCTGATCTTTTTCACTGCATATTTGTTTGTAGCTGAGTTCTCTACAGGGTGATTTGTTTGCAGCTGAACTCTCTACATGGGAGTTTCATTGTAGCTGAACTCTCTACAATGTGACTTCTTCTAGCTGAACTCTCTACAGGGTGACTTGTTTCTAGCTGAACTCTCTACAGGTGATTTGTTTGCAGCTGAACTCTCTACATGGTGGTTTCTTTGTACCTGAACTCTCTACAAGGTAACTTCTTCTAGCCGATCTTTCTACAAGGTGATTGAGTTTTTTGCAGCTGAACTCTTTACATGGTGGTTGCTTTGTAGCTGAACTCTCTAAAAGGTGACTTCTTCTAGCTGAACTCTCTACAGGATGATTTGTTTGCAGCTGGATTCTCTACGTGGTAGTTTCTTTGTAGCTGAACTCTCTACAATGTGACTTCTTCTAACTGAACTCTCTACAGGGTGACTTGTTTTTAGCTGATCTCTCTACAGGGTGACTTGTTTCTAGCTGAACTCTCTACAGGTGATTTGTTTGCAGCTGAACTCTCTACATGGTGGTTTCTTTGTAGCTGAACTCTCTACAAGGTAACTTCTTCTAGCTGATCTTTCTACAGGGTGATTTGTTTGTAGCTGAATTCTCTACAGGGTGATTTATTTGCAGCTTAACTCTCTACAAGGTGACTTCTTCTAGCTGAACTCTCTACAGAGTGATTGATTTTTTTTGCAGCTGAACTCTCTACATGGTGGTTTCTTTGTAACTTAACTCTCTACAGGGTGATTTGTTTGTAGCTGAACTCTCTACAGGGTGATCTGTTCATAGCTGAACTCCCTATAAGGTAACTTCTTCTAGCTAATCTTTCTACAGGGCGATTTGTTTGTAGCTGAGTTCTCTACAGGGTGATTTGTTTGCAGCTGAACTCTACATGGTAGCTTCTTTGTAGCTCTACAATGTTACTTCTTCTAGCTGAACTCTCTACAAGGTGACTTGTTTCTAGCTGATCTCTCTACAGGGTGACTTGTTTCTAGCTGAACTCTCTACAGGTGATTTGTTTGCAGCTGAACTCTCTACATGATTGTTTCTTTGTAGCTGAACTCTCTACAAGGTAATTTCTTCTAGCTGATCTCTCTACAGGCCGATTTGTTTGTAGCTGAACTCTCTACATGATGGTTTCTTTGTAGCTGAACTCTCTACAAGATGATTTCTTCTATAGCTGATCTTTCTACAGGGTGATTTGTTTGTAATTAAACTCTCTACACGATAGATCTTTGTAGCTGAACTCTCTACAAGGTGATTTCTTCTATAGCTGATCTTTCTACAGGGTGATTTGTTTGTACCTGAACTATCTACATGATGGTTTCTTTGTAGCTGAACTCTCTACAAGGTAACTTCTTCTAGCTGATCTCTCTACAGGACAATTTGTTTGTACCTGAACTCTCACATGATTGTTTCTTTGAAGCTGAACTCTCTACCAGGTGATTTCTTCTAGCTGATCTTTCTACAGGGTGATTTGTTTGTAGCAGAACTCTCTACAAGGAAACTTCTTCTAGCTGATCTCTCTACAGGGAGATTTGTTTGTAGCTGAACTCTCTATACATGATTTGTTTGCGGCTGAATTCTCTACATGATGGTTTCTTTGTAGCTGAACTCTCTACAAGGTAACTTCTTCTAGCTGATCTCTTTACAGGGTGAATTGTTTGTAGCAGAACGATCTACAAGGTAACTTCTTCTTACTTATCTCTCTACAGGGTGATTTGTTTGTAGCTGAACTTTTTACAAGGAAACCTCTTTTAACTGAGCTCTGTACAGGGTGAATTGTTTGTAGCTGAACTATCTACAAGGTAACTTCTTCTAGCTGATCTCTCTACAGGGTGATTTGTTTGTAGCTGAATTCTGTATAGGTGATTTGTTTGCAGCTGAGCTCTTTACAGAATGGTTTCTTTGTAGCTGAACTCTCTACAAGGCAACTTCTTCTAGCTGATGTATCTACAGGGTCACTAGTTTGTAGCTGAATTCTCTACATGGTGGTTTCTTTGTAACTGAAGTATCTACAAGGTGACATCTTCTAGCTGATCTTTCAACAGGGTGATTTGTTTGTATCTGAGCTCTCTACAAGAAATCTTCTTCTAACTGATGTTTTAACAGGGTGAATTGTTTGTAGCTGAACTCTCTACAGGGTGATTTGTTTGTAGCTGATCTCTATACAGGTTACTTATTTCTAACTGATCTCTTGAATTCTGTTCAGGGTGACTGCTCTATTAGGATGACTGCTCTATTAGAGTATCTCGATCTCGCACTTGCTACACCAAGTTGGATTTCGTGTTATAACTCCGTGGCTTTAAGTCTGATTCTTCTACACCATTGAAGAGCCTTTCTAAGATGATTACTCCATCTGTACAGCGATTTTGAAAGCATTACCCCAAGCGGTTTACCTGGTAGGCGTGGCAAGCATAATAATAATAATAATAATAAAATAAAAATATTAAAAATTAGCTAATCTCGATTGCGTAATTGTTACACACTGTTGATTTTTTCGCTGTATCTTCCTGGTTTTTAGCTCGATTTCTTTCAAACCGCAAAAGGTTTGAGGTTCAATAGTTAACCTATTCACCCACCGATTTTCAGCTTCTTCCCAAACGCGGTTTACCCTGTAGGCGTGACAACATATTGGTGTTATTTTTCGTGCATAATCGCTCATAGCTCTTTGTCTGTTTATGGTATCCCAGCCAAAGTTGGTACCGAGATGCGCCTTTATACCCCCCTTCTGTGTGCCAAATTTCAAGGCAATCGGATAACGCGTTCGAGTTTTATAGCAGATTTTGTAAGTGTGCGACAAGAAAAAGAAAAATAAGAAGAAAAAAAAAACGAAGAAACTCAGCCAATTTTTGAAGTCGCATATCTCGGGAACGCGCGAAGCGATTTCGCTCAAATTTGGAATGTAGAGTGCTGCAGTTGGGGGGCATGTCCACAGCAAAAATCGTCTTGTTTCATCAAGGAAGCACAGAGCTACGGAGGTGCGAAAATTGCGTTTTCTTTCTTCCTGTCAATATACTCACGGGTGTTACGCGCCAGCTTCTTGGGCCGCACGACACACTACCGTGTGTCTTGATATGACTAATACATGGAATGGACTGGAAATTGGACTTGCATCCAGATTGGGATACGCTGGTCTAAAACATGGATTTACCACAGTATAACATCCCAAAAACAAATTGCACAAAATAAACATCTTGCAGTAACCTTCAAATGCGATGAGAAATGCGATCACAAAACATGTTTGAGCTGATATTTAGCTCTGGGTTAACTAGTCTTTAATATAATAATGTGCCAGTGCAAGTGCCTGTGATAGTGAAGTTGTCTCTGTCAGTACTGTAAGCAAGTTAAAATAAACTTGCAGCCTGAATTATATTCGTAGTAGCCAGCACCTTGCCAGCTGTAACATGGTCTCTCCATGAAACCTATCCATCACTACCCATCAGTCCATCACCTGTAAAACGGAAGATCTGGACACTTGAAAATGAGAACAACTTGATAATCAGGATGTATTTGGTTGGTCCCAAGGTGTCCTTAATATAAAGGTTTCATTGTAAATTCAAGACTAGGTTTATTAAGCACAGGACCGACATGCTTTGAATTTGTGTTCAGAGGATTGTTTCAGGTCATTTTTATGTTTGATCAAATATTTTTCTTTCTAGCAGCTATACAGTAAGTTTTATGGCAAATAAAATTTTTTAGGCAAGTCCATTTGCAAGCCAGTTTTCCAATTTATTCCATGTTTGAGTCATGTCCTGCTAAAATGCAGTGAAACAAGAGACATGATTGCATATCATAGCTACAAATATATGCACTTTAGCGATGGACAAAAACTATAGTAATATGGATATAAATTGTCTCTCAATTATTATAACTGACATCCAAAATTTCTAAATGTTTCAGTTATTTTTGACCCATAACATAGTAGAGTGCATGTGTATTCTGCAATCAGTTTGACTGCAGAACAGTTGTGAAAAAATTGCATCAGACGTGCTTAACAAAAGGTGTGGCATTTTCCACAATACATATGTATTGATTTAGCTGCCACAATGGACAAAGCCACTGTATACTGTATAGCCTATCATAAGGTACTAATGTCCAAAAAGATTGAGAGCAAAGCTAGTCTGATTTCTGAAATTAATACAATAAAAGCCCATGCATTGCTAGCATGTCAAATATCACAACCACAAACAATAGCGTGCCCATATAGCTAGAATAGTCCAGTTTAGGGTGTCTGGTTATGGACATTGCTTAGTCGACTCACTGACTTTTAATGATATTACTAGACAGATGCTAACAGCATCATGCGGCAAGCCTGAGTGTGAATTCTTGAAGTGTTGACCGCAGTAAAGTTACAAAAATTTGCCTATATGAAACAAAATTCGTGCATAAATTAATTTAAAATTGTATTGGCACTTATAATTATGGTACAGATAGGCATGTATTTTTAAAACAGTAATTACAATACTGTAATTCACAGGTACAGTGAGTCAGGGCATATTCCCTGGCTACCCTTAGGGTAGGCGACTGTGACCAGCTCAACATCTTCTAAGGTTATCCAGTCTGACTCATGGTCATCATCCTCCGAGAAGCTTCTCCAGTGTCATTCATCTTCACCATCACTATAATTTATTGCATGTGTGCTACCTAATTTAATTCCTTCAGTTACAGAATGGGTCCATATTGTTGTCACTAGAACATAATTTTAGGTACATATTGCATTTTATACAGACATTCATGGAAACATGCACCGCACAGACAGAACATTTCGTAGCTTCTGAACTGAGCAGACTGTTATGAAACTCAGACATCGTTCTAATGATGGCATGCAGGATCAGTCATCAAAAGGAGCTTGACTTCATGATTGTATATGGAGAAGGTTGCGACACATCAGTTAACTTGTACGCTACTTCTTTTAAGTCTCCTCTGATCTGCTGTCATTCCCTATCCACTGAAATGAGAAATGGATTGAGTACAATAATTACACGTACGAGACAGAAATCTACTCGGATATAAACTTAGTGACACAAACCAACCATGCACATACCGAATATGACAAAGCAGTAATCTACGCCGTTAACCTGTCCGTGAAATGAACCAATACAAATTCCAAATATGGCAAAGCAGTAATCTGTGCGGTTAACTCCTCAATGAAATGAACCATTACACATACCATATATGGTAAAGCAGTAATCTATGTGGTTAACTCCTCCATGAATCGTAATTCATTGTAAATGTGTCCATTACACCGCTGACTCATTAGTGTGGGGCTCGCTCAGGCTCATTCCAATAAACATCATTTTAATTTTCTTTTTGAGTCCAGAAAAAGTTTTGCCAAAAGTTAAGACTTGTACCTCCACTCCCAGATAGACTGGGGGTCTGATAGTACAGGGTCAATTATGCTCAATTTTATAGGTTTTGTAAAGTGAACAATCTTGTGGTTTACTTCAAAATGTTTGCTATGGGATTCTCCAAAGTTTTTAGACTTAGTAATGCATAATTGTAAACAAGTATATGAGCTGTATGTCATCCCTCAAGTGAAGTACCAAGTTTGGTAGGAATCCGATGAGCATTCACAGAGTTATGATCGATTACTTGCGTAAAATAAGGTTGAAGGTCTATCACACCCACAGGGTAAATCCCTTGAGGGAATGAGCTGAAAATTGCTATGTAGATGGAGTAACTATAGTAGGAGTGCCTTTTTGTGGTTTGAAAAGGAATTCAGATAAAGGCCATGGAGTTGTGACACAAAACCCAATCTGTGTCACAATTACGCGATCAATTTTTATGAACAAAAAACTATTAGTTTTCATGCCTACCAGGCAAACCAATGAGCTGAAAATCAGTGTGTAGCTGGAATAATTATCATAGAAAGTCTTTGCAGTAGTACAGAAGAATTGGATTACAAACCACTGAGTTATGATTCAAAAGCCAACTACATGTAGCAAATGCGAGATCAAGATACTCTAATAGAACAGTCACCCTAACAGAGAATTCAGCTATGTTTATTATAACTTATTCCATTATAGAATTATATTACATTGCAAGTTATTCTGTAGGGAGTTCAGTTACAAACAGTAATCTCATAGACAATTTAGCTACAAGCAAGTCACCCTGTAGAGAGTTCAGCTACAACAAATCATTATGTAGAGAATTCAGCTACAAACAAGTCACTGTGAAGAGAGTTCAGCTACAAAGAAACTACCCGATAGAGAGTTCATCTATATAAACAAGTTAGCTACCCTATAGAGATCAGCTACAAACAAGTTACTTTATACAATGTTCAGCTACAAGTAAGTCACTCTGTAGAGTGTTCAGCTACAAACAAGTCACTCTGTAGTACAAACAAGTTACCGCATAGAGAGTTCAACAACCACCCTATAAAGAGTTCAAACAAGTTATAACTCTATAGAGAGATAAGCTAGAAACAAGAGAGAGCTCAGCTACATACTTAACAGATCACACTGTAGAGAGTTCAGCTAGAAACAAGTCACCCTGTAGAGAGATCAGCTAGAAGACATCACCTTGTAGAGAGTTCAGGTACAAACAAATCACCTTGCAGATAGTTCAGCTACAAACAAATCACTCTGTAGAGAGATCAGCTAGAAGAAGTCACCTTGTAGAGAGTTCAGTTACAAAGAAACCACCATGTAAAGAATTCAGCTGCATACAAATCACCCTGTAGACAGTTCAGCTATGAACAGATTACCCTGTAGAGAGTTCATCTAGAAACAATTCACCCTGTAGAGAGATCAGCTAGAAAAAGTCATCCTGTAGAGAGATCAGCTAGAAGAAGTTACCTTGTAGAGAGTTCAGCTACAAAGAAACCACCATGTAGATAGTTTAGCTGCAAACAAATCACCCTGTAGAAAGTTCAGCTACGAACAGATCACTCTGTACAGATCAGCAAGAAACAAGTCATCTTGTAGAGAGACCAGTTAGAAGAAGTCACTTTGTAGAGAGTTCAGCTACAAAAAAACCATCATGTATAGAGTTCAGCTGCAAACAAATCACCCTGTAGAAAGTTCAGCTATGAACAAATCACCCTGTAGAGAGATCAGCTAGAAGGATTACCTTGTAGAGAGTTCAGCTATGAATAATCACCCTGTAGTGGGTTCAGCTATAAACAATTCACCCTGTAGAGAGATCAGCTAGAAGAAGTCACCTTGTAGAGAGTTCAGCTACAAAGAAACCACCATGTAGAGAGTTCAGCTGCCAACAAATCAAATTGTAGAGAGTTCATCTACAAAAAAATCACCCTGTAGAGAGATCAGCTAGAGGAAGCCACCTTGTAGAGAGTTCAGTTACAAAGAAACCATCACATAAAGTTCAGCTGCAAACAAATCACCCTGTAGAGAGTTCAGCTATGAATAATCACCCTGTAGAGGGTTCAGCTACAAACAATTCACCCTGTATAGGGATCAGCTAGAAGAAGTCACCTTGTAGAGAGTTCAGCTGCAAAGAAACCACCATGTAGAGAGTTCAGCTGCAAACAAATCAAATTACAGAGAGTTCAGCTACAAACAAATCACCCTGTAGAGAGATCAGCTAAAGAAGTCACCTTGTAGAGAGTTCAGCTGCAAAGAAACCACCATGTAGAGAGTTCGGCTGCAAACAAATCAAATTGTAGAGTTCAGCTACAAACAAATTACCCTGTAGAGAGTTCAGCTACAAAAAGATCACCCTGTAGAGAGCTCAGCTAGAAGAAGTCACCTTGTAGAGAGTTTGGCTACAAAGAAACCATCATGTAGAGAGTTCAATCACCCAGTAGAGAGTTCAGCTACGAACAGATCACCCTGTAGAGAGTTCAGCTAGAAACATGTCACCCTGTAGAGAGATCTGCTACAAAGAAACCATCCAGTAGAGAGTTCAGCTACAAACAAGTTACCCTATAGAGAGATCAGCTAGAAACAAAAAATCTTGAAGAGAGTTCAGCTACAAATGAATCACCCTGTAGAGAGTTCAACTACAAACAGATAACCCTATAGAGAGTTCAGCTAGAAACTAGTCACCCTGTAGAGAGAATCCTGTAGAGAGTTCAGCTACACGCAAATCACCCTGTAGAGAGTTTAGCTACATTTCAAATCACCCAGCAGAGAGATCAGCTGCAAATAAGTTATCCTGTAGGAAATAATTGGCATGTAATACATATAATTATATATATATACAAGTGCACGAAAAATTTGGAGTTTTCAACTAGAGTAGGGACCATAGCACATCGATAAAAAGTACTGAAACAAGTTGGAGTCAGTATTTTTCCGGTACGATAATTGCTGTTAATCTTCGGTATCAGTATCAATATCGGTATTACTATATTGTAATAATTATATATACCAGGTAAGGATTGCTGCGTGTCTCTTCAGCACACTAGACTGACTGCTTGATTCTTTACTTTGGCACTTTTCATCAGTTTTCCGTCTCACTTCCTCATATATTTTAGAATGCTTTGTCTTCAGGTGGCTCATTAACTTTGAAGTAGCTATTTCCCCGGCTTCGCAACTTTAATACCCGGCTTTTCCGCCGACTCCTTGCAAATGGCCACGCGGTGAGATCCAGTCCTTTTCACGGCTTTCCTCCGTCTTTTCAAAGTAAAGCCATACTGCACTCTCCTTACTTTTCCCTTTTGCATTCACCGATTCTACAATTATAACATCCCGTGCCCAACCTCTTCTGTCACATCTTTATCCTCGTCTTCGAAATCCGATTCTGTATTAGACACCATTTTCAAGTGGCACGTGTCGTGGTGCAATCCATTAACTCAGTGCAACCTGTGAGGATACGCTAGCGCAATGGCATTGCATGCAGCAGGCAGTAACTGCAGTTATATACTAACTACCGTACCGAATCGAAGGATCATCGGCATATCAAGAGTCAGCGGTACTATCGGTATTTACTGGATTTGATGATTATATTGATGCAGCGATATTTATCAAAATACGTATATTTCAATACCGATATCGAGTCAACCACGGTATATCTACAATTACCGAATTATCAATATATTTTCGGTATACCGCACATCACTACTCAAGATACCATAACGGAAATGCACAGTAGGGATATCACACTTCTTATTGTCTTAATATCATGGACTACTCCAACTTGTTTCAGTACTTTTTATCGCTGTGCTATGGTCCCTACTCTAGTTGAAAATTCCAATTTTTTTCATGTACTTGTTTGTTAACTTTCTTTGTAAATAAGTTTATCATGACTGGTGAACCCACGCATAACACATCTGAAATGGCACCACGCGCCCCAGCTATATCAATTATTGCTGAAAAGTGAAGTATCCATTATGCTTGGTTGTCAGCTATGTTCAACCCGCTATACAGCATTTCGAATCAAGAACTGTTCAAAAAGCACCTCTACAATCAAAATAGCTACTATGGAAAATACGGACGTTTTCCGTTACGAAGGGAGGCCATCACGTGCTACCGCCAAATTGACACCTTTCGCTGTCAGCAAAGATGAATGGGACACAAAGGAGGACACTGGTAAGTACATGAAGAATGCATTGTACGTACCGCGGTATGCCAAAAGGCACCTGTCAGGCCGAAGTGACGTCGAACAGTGAACAAATCAAGCCCGTAGCCTTAGCCATTATCAAGTTACACTTGTCTGAAGGCATCAGTCAGTCAGTTACTTACTCAGTCAGTAGAAAATTCTGTCAAATAATTTTTTTTAAATTCCATAGCAACCTGTTGAAAGCGTTTCGGGCCGATCTGAAAGCTTGTTTGGGCTTAGTTTTACCTAACCAATACTGCCTCATCGTCGTCAGGGAAAATTGAGGCTGATTTTTGGGTGATATTATTTCGTGGGCCATGCCTACTCCTTTGTGGTCCCTACTATACAGTTACTATATATATACTGTATTATATATACATAATTTGTGTAATTACTGATAAAATCAGTAAAGTATTAAAAATCTGCTTTAAATCTTGATTATGATTATATTTTTCTCTTACTTCCTGTGGTAAAGAAAAAAGATAGGTTTAAAAAGCCCCAAAGCCAGCCACAGGCTGGCTTTGGGGTATCAAAACAGCCAAGCTGTAAAAAAAGAGTGCAGCCCCCAAAAAGGCTATGGTGAAAAAAGATGTGAAATCCAAGGTGATGGCCAAGAAATGGCTGTGATGGTAGGTTAATGGTAAAAATTTTAATAACAACAATTCAGGTGAATTTTGTGCCAAGATCAAGCAGCACCAAAATCACCTGAATTTTCGTTACTAAAAATTTTACCATTAACCTACCATCACAGCCATTTCTTGGCTGCCACCTTGGATTTCACATCTTTTTTCACCATAGCCTTTTTGGGGGGCGCACTCTTTTTTTACAGCTTGACTGTTTTGGATTAGATAGTAATCAGTATGATAGTAATCAGTATCAAACAGTATCATGAACCACGATAGTGGGTTCATAATAGGGATCGCAGTGAAATTTTTGAAAATCCTAATAGAGCAGTCACCTAAAACCAGCCTTAGAAAGCAGACTCGAGCACAAAACAACACTCAGATGGCTTATTATCAAACACTGAACTCAGAAAAATGGTGATATAGCAGTAAAAATGGTTTAGACGAAATTTAGAAACATTCAAAAATTGTAAATTTTACGCGAATTGTTCATATTAGGCCACTACAATGAGATGACTTGTTTCTCATCAACCGCCCGCACCAAAGTTTTCTTTTGCCCATGCGCACTCATTAGTGCACGAGATTGCAGCATAACTTTTTTGAGTATTGTGGTAGTGGGCTTATCACGTAGAAAAGCACTATTTCCATGGAAAACTACAACCCCATTGAGATACAGACACCGTTTATTAGTGTTTTTTTACTTCTGTGTTGATTAGAGTCCTTTCTGGAGCATCAAAAACCATCAAGGCATCAACATTGTGACTACAGTGTACAGTAGACTATACACTAGCATTGGTACCGTGACCTGCATGCCCTATGTGCATATCTAAGAGTCATAGTAGCTTTAGTGCATAAGACAGCCCCTCCCCCCTAATAAGACTGACCATCCTACACATGCTAACCCCGCTGCTGCATGTTTGCTGATGTTTGCTACTGCTCAGTGCTGCTGCTGCTGCTGCTGCTGCTGCTGCTGCTGCTGCTGCTGCTGCTGCTGCTGCTGCTGCTGCTGCTGCTGCTGCTGCTGCTGCTGCTGCTGCTGCTGCTGCTGCTGCTGCTGCTGCTGCTGCTGCTGCTGCTGCTGCTGCTGCTGCTGCTGCTGCTGCTGCTGCTGCTGCTGCTGCTGCTGCTGCTGCTGCTGCTGCTGCTGCTGCTGCTGCTGCTGCTGCTGCTGCTGCTGCTGCTGCTGCTGCTGCTGCTGCTGCTGCTGCTGCTGCTGCTGCTGCTGCTGCTGCTGCTGCTGCTGCTGCTGCTGCTGCTGCTGCTGCTGCTGCTGCTGCTGCTGCTGCTGCTGCTGCTGCTGCTGCTGCTGCTGCTGCTGCTGCTGCTGCTGCTGCTGCTGCTGCTGCTGCTGCTGCTGCTGCTGCTGCTGCTGCTGCTGCTGCTGCTGCTGCTGCTGCTGCTGCTGCTGCTGCTGCTGCTGCTGCTGCTGCTGCTGCTGCTGCTGCTGCTGCTGCTGCTGCTGCTGCTGCTGCTGCTGCTGCTGCTGCTGCTGCTGCTGCTGCTGCTGCTGCTGCTGCTGCTGCTGCTGCTGCTGCTGCTGCTGCTGCTGCTGCTGCTGCTGCTGTACTGTGGTATGGTACATGACCCCAAAACTGGTGGAGCTCTCGTAAAGGAAATGAAAGCTTTGTTACTGAAGTTGAAGCTTATGTGAACTTGGAGTTTTACCCTCAGTGTGCACCATTGCTTGGTGTGTACCTGCCAATTACCTAAAATAAAGGATTATTATATTGGTTTTGTACACATCTGCAATTTATAGCTATGGTTTGTGCAGTAATGAAATAATGAGATAACCCGCCCGCCCGCATGTGTTACTCTATGAGAAGTTGATGAGAAACAAGTTATCTCATTGTAGTGGCCTTATTCATATTATTATTTTGTTTCACTCGTGTACAGCCCAAGGCTCCCATTTTTTCGCGATAAAAACTACACAGCCTTACTAACTGAGTCCTTCCGCGTGTCCACGACCCATTAATTAACCCGTACTCCACAGATCGCTAACCGGCCTCCACCTCGCTAAATTTCTAAGTTATTCGCCATTGCCTACTGTTCCGTATACGGAAGAAGCCGTAGAAGAACAAAATTACGGGATCTTGTGTGCTCAGGGATGCGTATTGTTTGACTATAGTCTTTATAATGTTAATAGATGGCAGATTGAAGTTGTGCAGCACTCTTTTACCTTACAAGATCGCCATAATAGGGTCTCTAGTGAGCTGCCCGTCTTCGTTACGAGAAGTCGTTCAAGTGCACATGCAAGGCATCCAGTTTATTCTTCTTCTTAGCCATCACAGTGAGTGCTTTGTTTGTCCATTATAGATGGAAGATAAATGGTAGCGCTGATATCATGGCTGCTTTTCACAAGCAAAAATGGTTGGGTGGGGTATTTATTACAACCCTACCATATAAAAATATTTTGTGGTCTAACCACATATCATCAACAACCCTCCCATATGGTATCCATGTCATAAACAACTTACAGAGTGTGAAGCCTGACAGTCTTATATGGGAGGATTGTGTGCTACTGTGCTTATGTCACTGTAACTAACTACTGTGTACATATTCTAGCACACTCTCCGATCAGCTAGTGACATTGACAGTTGCAAACATTTAGCCATGACCACATGCATGCTAACCAGACTTTGCTGACTATACCTATGGTGTTCCACTTTGTGACACACTGTTGCTAGCAGGCTACACCTAGGCTTTCCAGGGCTAGTGCCCAGTCTAAGTCCTGGCAATTGGAACTCAATATGCCAGTTTAAAGTACTCTTGCATGTATGGGTAATGCCTGCCAAATCCCTGGTAATCATGTAAGACTGGCTACACTACTGGCCACTGGTAGAGAGACATTGTGATTTGTACATGCAGACACCGGCATAGGAAGACTTTTCGGCCAAGCCTAGCCATCTCCTATTTAGCTTGATTAATACCAACTCACAATGTTGCTGCTGTATTCAGCCCTGTTCATACGTGCATTTATACAAAGGTGTTGTAAAGCGTCATCACTACAATAATAACACTACAGCTACAATGTATAGCTATCTCTTCACTACCTATTCTGCTAGACAACTCTACACCTATAATGTACGTGTTTGATGTATGCATCGTTATATCACGTGAAAATTTATGAAAAAAAATTGGACTCTACAGGAATTATAACACTAACGGTTACCATTCTTATAACTTGTATCATAGAGTTTCATTCTTGTCCTTCTGTTAGAATAAACACCTAAGACATCTTGTTCTTCTTCAAGTCTCCTGTGCTGCCATCAGCACTGTCTCCTGTATGATAGGTGCACAATCAGTAATTCTTCTGACAGGTAGGTACATGTAGCTCATATAGCAGTGTGTTTTCAGCAATGGCACAAAATAGGACGATAATGGCTCAAATACTGAGTATAGACTAGGAATTAATGTATCCTGCCTTATATTTTGTGTGTGTACAAATGAATCAGGATGAAAATACAGTCTTTATCATAGATTACAAAATTAATATTATCTAATGAGTTAGCCTTTTAAACTAAGGAGTCTCTGTTAGCTTACTACACTAATGTGCCAATTAACTTATAATCCATAAATGGATTTGGAAAAAAGTACACAAACTAGACATATTAAAAATTTAAAATAAGAAATAGGGATCGCTGAAAAAAGCCACAAAACAAGAAGGGATTACTGGGGTGGTAATGTAAACCACAAATCTCTATTTTGACCCTCTATAACGCTGGGGTGGTAATGTAAACCACAAATCCCTATTTTGACTCTCTATAAATGCTCCATTTGAGTATAAAAGGTCAAAATAGGGATTTGTGGTTTACATTACCACCCCAGCGATCCCTTCTTGTTTTGTGGCTTTTTTCAGCGATCCCTATTTCTTATTTTAAATTTTTAATATGTCTAGTGGTAGTACTGTTTAAGTAGGGATCATCCCTAAGTGACACACGCCACCAATATTGCCGCTTTTATCTAGAGAAATATTATGCAAAAAAATCACCTTTACGTAATAATACCAGTCCATCTAACATGAAATACAGCAATGAAAACAAGAAAATACTTACTAGTGACCAGATAAAGATATTTTTTTAAACATTGGCAAACTCGTCTGCCTCACTGCCTGCCTCATTGCCTGACCACATTCGCAAACCTAGAGGCCAAATGAAGCAGCACATGGCCACCATTTTATGCCACAATAACAAACTGACTGGTGGGATGTGCTTTTGGGATTCCGACGAGTGTGTTCCCTCTGTGCCTTACCTTTCCTTTATCTTCAATCAGGTTGGTTGTCTTCTTCTTCAAGCATCGAAGTTATATCGAGGCATTATTTGTCTGTATCAACACTTTTCCCTGAGCAGCATATTTAGACGTCACAAAATTATTTCAGAAAGTGCTTACGCTGCTGATTTCCAGTCTATGTAGTCTAGTGTTGCACGTGATACTTTAAAGCTGTTGATACAGAGCTGCTAGGTTGTCACTTCGACTTTTGCCAACACCTGGATTGCAATTGACGAAGAGATTTGTTACTTATAATAGACGGACTGATACTCAATGGCTTTTTCCTCTGAACACACTTGGCGCCAAATGAGATCAATCTGCAAGTGATTGGATACTCTACTGAATGCTTGAGTGGATAGTTTCTGATGAGAAGATTTTATTACTTCATTCTGTTATTCGAGACAACTGAAAGGGTCTGTTTGTTCAAACAAGTTCGCAATCTGCAAGTTCGTGATTGGGATCCCATTCACAATAGGTTCACGACCACGCCCATCAATTAAAAATCTAGGCGGACTAATAACAATAGAGTATGGAGACCACACCTCTTAACAATCTAGCAACAAGATGACCTCGCTGCACACCCCTTGGCTGACTTGAGATATACTATAATACAACATGTCACTCTAATACAACAGTCACTCTAATACAACAGTTCATGTGTGATATTCTAATAGAACAGTCACACAGAGAGTAAACCATCATAAAGTTACATTTTAGCTAGCTATGCTGCTACAACAAAAAAACTAAACAAACTAGTAATTTAAAAAATTGTTATTTTAAAAATGAAGTAGGGACCTATATGCAATAAAAAGTAGTGAAACAAGAGATGAATGATGGTACTACAACATAGCTCAGTAAGAAGGTCCCTACTTTGGCACATTAGCTATAACAATTATTTTGTTCAATGCCACAGTAGGGACTTTCCCACTGAGCTATGCTGTAATACCATCATTCATCTCTTGTTTCACTACTTTTTGTTGTATATAGATCCCTACTTCATTTTTAAAATAACATTATTTTTAAATACTAGTTAGTTGTTATGCTAATTAAAATATAACCCACATCAATTATCGTCATTATGATCATCACCATAAGAGGGGGAATTATAGATTGGAAATGGCATTAAGCATTGTTCTAGCATAGAAGGTGCAACTATACACTACTATCACATTTGTGTTTAACAAATAGGTGTCTAGCACAATGCAGGTAATATGAGCTCAATAACCATGTGTGCCTAATAACTGGAGTCAATGGTAATGACAATTTGGTTACTTTGTCATTAAAAAATAATATTACCAGCATCACTTTCACTCCCACAGATTTCACATCTTTCTTACTTTTCAAACTTTCTTACGTTTGGGTAAATGTTCATTTATTGCACACAGTCATTATGCACTTACCACAAATGAACATTTCACTTAGAAATATATGTGCGCCATTACTAAGAGCCAGCATCATTCGCAAAGAATGAACCACCAAAATTTCATTGCTGATGTCAAGATTTATTCTGTATCGTCTGTCCTCTGTAGGAGCTCCAGAAGCATTTGTAAAATTTACTTCATTGTATGGTGTATTGGAGTTGTCATTAGACCAAAACAAGGACATATTGGGAACTAATATACTGTTGACAGGAGAGTTCCAAACAAACATGACGATTCTACGGACATTAATTTGTTGGTTAAATCTGAATATTATGGATACATTTCGAACTATTGAGGAAGTCCTGTTCCATATGAAGTAATTTGAAAGTTTTGATAAATCACTATAGTTTAAATCATCGACAGGTCCACGATTACAGTTCAATAGAGTAGACTCCACTCCACAGTTAATGGTCCTTTGTCCATCATCATCAGTACATCCATCATTATTGACTTGCAATTTGCCAAATACATCTGATCTTACTGTGGTATAAGACAATGGCACCAATCGGAGAGTACCTGTAATGCATCATGTGATTAATGTGGTAATTACACAAAGGATTTAAAAATCAAGCCCAATTTAAATCAGGTAGATTCAAATTTTTGGAGCCTTTAGTGGTTTTTAATCTTCATGTTGTTTTACAACAGAAGGTTTAGTAATTTCATCATGCACATGAAAGTTAAAATTGACTTTTGTCCCTGTTTCTTTGTTAAACCAGGCGCGCGCCCCGAAGGCCGGCTGTGGGCGCACGCCCCGAAAGGCCGGCTGTGGGCGCGCGCCCCGAAAGGCCGGCTGTGGGCGTGCGCCCTGAAGGCCGGCTGTAGCGCGCACCTGGTTTACTTTTATTTATTTATTATCAAGTTTTGTCAATGACAGGGGTCACACAAAAGGCATAAGCCTGTACAGGGTGCTTCCCCACAAAAATTACACACAAAATACAACTATACCAAACAAACAGCTATAAAAACAAATACACATGCTAACAATAAGATGAAAGTTACAGAAAATTAATTAGGATTTAAAAACAAAAAATGTTTCAGTTTTGGCTTAAAATGATTAACAGAAGTTGTAAACACATCAAAAGGGATCGAATTCTATATAAATATCGAATTGACAAAAAATGAATGGCAGAAAGCATTGATAGAGGAGGGTAAACAACGAATTGTCAAAAGGTGAGACCGGGTTGGAAGATCATTTATTTGAAAATAATCAGAAAATTTGATTGGAGTAAGTTTATTTAAAATAGCATAAAACATTGTAACACAAGCATAATTACGTCTCTGCTCCAAAGATGGCTATTCAAACTCCCTCAAACATTCATCACTGGATTTAGTCCACTGAAAAGTTAATGGGTCAAAATAACTTTTTATCCACCTTGAAGCTCTACATTGTATTGACTCTATCAAGTTAATGTTCTTAGCAGTGTAGAGAGTCCAAATATTCAAGACAAGGCCTAACAAGAGTTAAATAAGCTGTTGCTTTAGCTCTGTCTGTGCATCCATACATAGTTCTTTGCAAATGATTCAGAGATTGAGTTGCTTTGTGTACAATGTGCTGATAGTGATCATTCCATTTCAAGTTTGAGCTAATGATAACACCAAGATATTTCACTTTACTTTTCCAGGCAACTGAAACAGAACCAATTGTATAAACAAATGAAACAGGAGAACAATTATTAGTAATATTCAAGGCCTCACATTTGCTTGAACTGAGGCTCAATTGCCACATAACAGACCATGCATGAACACGATTTAAATCATCCTGTAACTCAATACAATCTTCATAGGAGGACACTTCAGCATACAAAGCAACATCATCAGCATATATTTTCAAAGAGGATGACTTAACTACAGCATGGAGATCATCAATATACAGTATAAATAGCAGAGGTCCTAAAATAGACCCTTGAGGGACTCCAGACAACACAGGTAGCCACCCAGAGAACTGTCCACTTATCATCACACGTTGAAAACGATTAGTAAGATAATAATTGAGCTACTTTAATAGGTCACCATGAATCCCCAAACATTCTAACTTTAGCTAAAGACGCTGATGAGGTACATTGTCAATCAAACGCTTTTGCAAAATCCAACAGTAAACAATGAGAACTGCTCCAAGAATTAAGTGTCTTTGCCCAATCATGCACAACCTGTAACAATAAATGAGAAGTTGAACAACCCTTACGGAATCCAAACTGACAGGAGCTGATTCTATTGTGAGATTCCAAAACAGACACAATGTTGGAATAGATAATCCTTTCCATTGTCTTGATAACCAATGATGTAAGACTAATGGGGCGATAATTCTTAACAACTGAACGATCATCCCGTTTAAAAACAGGAACGGTATTTGCAGTGACCCAGTCCTTTGGTAACTTAGCGGTGCGCAAAGATGTTGTGAAAAAAAAACTAAGTGGAGAGGAAATAAATTCTGCACTAGCCTTCAACAAAAAACCAGGTATTGCATCAGGACCACAAGCCTTAGAGATGTCAACCGAACTTAACTGAGCAAACACTTCTTGGGGTGAAAAGCTAACAGTTGATAGGAGAGGCCCGGAAAACCTAAGTGACTGCCTTAAGTAAGATAAATGATAAATCTGATATCTGCTCTTTGGTAAAAACAGAATGAACATACTGATTAAATTCATTAGCCTTTGCCACAGTTTCAGTTAGCTGTACTCCAGCAATAGTAATAGGCGGTATTTGAGCACGTCTACCCTTGGAAGAATTTATCCAAGCGCAAAACTTTTTAGGGTTCTTATAATAATCTTATTGGGAATGGTATACAACTTTGTATCCCTTCTGGTCTTCTGCGAACAGTATTTGAAAGAGTACGATACTTGGAAAACAAAGATGGTGAAGGAGATGATAATAATTTAATCTGTAAATACAAACGTCGTTTCCACCGAATTGAATGAATAGTTTCATGAGAAAACCACTGCTTTAACTTATTTTTCTTCCACTTAAGGTTACGGTATAGTCACAGGCAATCATTCAAAATTTTGAATGCCTATCGATTCTTTTTGAGAAGACCATAAAACCAGTCTAGCAGCGTGAAAAGTTTCAAATGAAGGTGAAGCCCTTCATATTTAATGTTTTTATGTAGCTACAGTGTAGTTTGAGGCAGGTGGAACACTACAATTGTTGTAGTAACACAAGTAAGCCAGCCCTTTCCAGCTGTCACTACCATGTTTTTCCGCCGCCAAATACAGCAAAAGCTGTAGGTTGTATTGGCATTTCTAGGGCATAGTGATACTGTATATTAAATTTGTTAGGTCCTGTGGAAGCGTTTTTGGCGTGTTTCTCCCCAGTGACCCGGATACAAGCCTTCAAAGAGCTTGTTTCACCTGAAAAAACTATTAAAAGTTCAATAAAACGTCTATACTACCAGTAACTTAAAAAATCGCTTCCACAGGACCTAGATATTTTAGTTGTTTAGCCACTTGTGTTGAAATTATAAGGATTCAGTAATCTGTTAGTCTGGTTTTTGGCGGCGCGTTTTTATAAAACATCGCTCTATTGTAGACCACACACCCAAGAACAGTAGTTGTTCTGTAGTAAAAACAAACAAGCACAATTAGTTGTATTGCTAACACAACACAGTTGTTGAAATTATTTATCCTTGCTTGGTTTAAAGCAGGTTTGGTAATTTGTTCTGCCCACGCATTTTAAACTATTCCGTAACCTTAACACGAGGTATTGTCATATCCACAACTGAAAAAAATAGATCCTTAAATAACTGCCATGATTCCTCAATATCAGAAGCAGATTCGATTATATGCCATGGAACACGAGATAAGGTCTCTAAAAATGCAGACATATCAGCTCTCTTATAATTATACAGCACTCTTTTACAAGGAGATTCCAGTGAAACAGTAACATTTAACGTAAAATGAATAGCGTCATGATCTGTAGATGGTAGATTATCAATAACACACACATTAGATATCATATTAGGTCTATTAGTAAGAAGCAGATCCAATAAATGATGTTGCCGTGTAGGAGTAGATACCAACTGAGTGAGACAATTATCTCGAACAAGGTCACAAAGTTCATTATTCACTGGAGTAGAAATAGTCGGAAAAATAACAGACCAGTCAATATTTGGTAAGTTGAAATCACCACACAGAATAATAGGTAACTTACCAGCTGATAATAGACAATTGTTTAAAGCTGTCATCCCATTAACACCCTAGGCAGGAGGACGATAACAAACTCCAAAAAGTACAGGACCACTGATTGTAAAAATTTCTAAAAACAATTTTTTTGTCGAGAACGATCTCTGCAAAAAATTGAGTAATGACCTGGACAAATTTCTTTATCAAAAATGGTATTATCCAAAAAGGTTTCTGTAATAGCCAAAATGTCAATACGAAAGGTACAAATAAAAGTAAAGAGATCAAATCATTTTGGCAAAACACTTCTGGCATTCAGACACACACACAAAACAGCTGATTAGATTTCGGATGGTCAACAGAGACAACAGCTGGTGCAAATTTAGAGCATACAGCACAAATCCACAGTTCATTAGAATCCTCCTGAACCATCGCTTCATACAAATCATGACTGATCACAAGACACATGGACCCAAGACTCACATAAATCACAACATACAGCTTTGTGGTCATTCAAAACAGCCTTACTACAGACTGAACAGAGCTCGGAGACAATTCTGGGCCTGGGTTAGGCTGGATATCTCCTGATAACAACAAAAGGACACAAAACGGCAAATAACTCCATTTAATTATCACCACAGCTTGTCCGAAACGCAAGTAGTCCACAAACAACGGCTGTAGCAGAATTCCCAAAGGGTCAGCATCAACAATGGACAAACAGCACTGACAATAACTATTGTCCGAACGGCAAAACGCCACAGCAGCAAAGAGGAATACAAATGACCACGTGAACATTTTTTTATTATTATTATTATCTTTATTTTTTTATTGAAATTGTTTTTGTAAAAGTGTGTGTGTGTACCTATCTACCTATCTACCTATCTATGTTTGTCCATACGCACCCACGTGAGCAAAATCATTTAATAATGGTAAAAGCAGCTTTTATGTAAGAAGTAAAAGTGAAATGAAGTCTGTATTAAACTTCTGCACAGGTGAACTTTGCTCTGAGGCGGTTTCTTTTCGGCGGACTGAAATACGGGTGTGGCGACTTTCCTCAGACTACCTTCCCTTGAGGTTTTCAGGCGTTTAGCAACTGAAAAACAATGGTGCAGGCCTTGTACACTACCAGGAATAGCCTATCACTTCGAGTTGAAAGGGGGCGTATCCCTTATGTAAGCGAATGAAAATGAAGAGCAGCTTTGAGGCTTTGTCGAGAGAATTTGTGGGAAAAAAACACATTAGTCACACTATAAAACAGTTTAGAAGATACTTCTGTGCGTAATATGTTGGTAAAAGCGGTTTGTTTAACAAACGCTTCCTTAGCAGTGCATAGCAACGTAATTGAATGAATTACGAATGTTTCATGAATTACGAGAATTAGCTAATAATGTTATTGCACAACCCAAAATTACCCTATTGTAAAGTAGTAATACATAGTTGGTTAATTCATAGTAGCATATACTGTCTATAGATGAGTTAGCTAGCTGCATGGCGCCTGATTTTTAGAAGTAGCACAACATCAACTTGTTTTTTTCAGCAATCTCTATTCTCCACATTTTAATTTTTTACGACTAGTTGGATTGGTATTGCTCTGTGAGGTACAAATTTATGGAATATCAGTACTACTAAAAAGGCCTTTTCTAGTTGGTAAAAATTGCCATACTGGTAGCCAATCAAACAGTGGTTTATCTCTACCCCTATCCCAAATGTGCTCCTAAAGTATATTGTATTAGCTATCATAGTAATCAAAAATCAAAACATTCAGATAGGCTATATACGTAAATGGCTAACTAACTGACACGTGCATATTGGCTTAACCCACACTTTACACCAACATTTTTTGTTGAGGGCTGATTCATGTCTTTTTTTTCAAGTTATAATGCCTACCTACTTGCAATGCCCACTTGGCCTACAGTGGAGTCTGTGCTAATGGTCAATTAAATTAAGTAATCACCTTTGTATAAAGGCCACTGCCATGAGATCCCAAATATTTTCTGATACAAATGTATGCATTGGGCTGCATCAAGTGGTCATCTACTGTCTAACACATTTAATGGCCAGCCAGGTATCACCTTTGAATCTGTATGCATAACTCCAATGCTTATGTTAGAAATTGTAATAAATGTCTATATACTCACCAGCTTCACAGGTATTGTAATCACACTGAGAATACTGACCATCAGTGGTGTGACCCAACAACAAAATAAGTGAAGTGACCAGCAACTCTCTCATGTCAGCTGCTATTACATGTAAATACAATAAAAGTCACGAAATACATAATCTCCCACACATATCAAGACACACGGTAGTGTGTCGTGCGGCCCAAGAAGCCGGCACGCCACACCCGTGAGTATATTGACAGGAAGAACGAAAACATCATTTTCACACCTTTGTATCTCAGTGATCACTTATCCGATTGGAACCAAATTTGCTACACAGTTGCCCGCCAGCCAGGGGAGTCTACATTCCAAATTTGAAGGAAATCGCTCCAGCCATTTCCGAGATACGAGCTGCCAAAGTTTCGTGTTTTTTTTCTTCGTTTTTTTTCTTCTTCGTCTTTTCGCACATTTGCAAAAATTGCTATAACAAGCAACCTCGTACTCAGATCGCTATGAAATTTGGCACACAGAAAGAGAGTCCAAAAGCGAATCCTAGCATCAAATTTGGTACAAATCCGATGAATGGTTCAGGAGTTATGACCGATTATTCACGTAAAACAAGATCGATTTGTTGTCACGCCTACAGGGTAAACCGCTTCATGGAATGAGTTGAAAATTGCTATGTAGATGGAGTAACCATTGTAGGAGTGCCTTTTGGTGGTTTGAAAGGAATCAAGATAAAGACCACGGAGATATGACACAAAACCCAACCTGTGTCACAATTACGCGATCGATTTTTACAAATAAAAAAGTATTAGTTTTCACGCCTACCAGGCAAACCGCTTAGAGCAATGAGCTGAAAATCGGTGTATAGCTGGAATAATCTTCATAGAAAGTCCTTACAGTAGTACAGAAGAATCGGAGTACAAACCACTGAGTTATGATTCGAAAGCCAACTCCGTGTAGCAAATACGAGATCGAGATACTCTAATAGAACAGTCACCCTAATAGAGCATTCGGCTAATTTATTTACTCCATTATAGAATTTTATTACATCACAAGTTATTCTGTAGGGAGTTCAGCTGCAAACAGTTAATCTTATAGACAGTTCAGCAAGAAGCAAGTCACCATGTGGAGAGTTAAGCAAATATATCACTATAGAGATTCAGAACATTACAAGTCACACTGAAGAAAGTTCAGCTATAAACAAGTCATGCACCCTGTAGAGAATTCAGCTACAATTAAGTCACTCTCTAGAGAATTCAGCTACACAGAATTCAGCTACACACAAGTCACTGTGGAGAGAGTTCAGCTACAAACAAATTACCCTGTAGAGAGATCAGCTACAAATAAAACACTTTGCAGAGTGTTCAGCTACAACAAATCAACCTTTAGAGCGATCAGCAATGAACAAATCAACACAAATCTACCTGTAGAGAGATAAGCTAGAAACAAATCACCCTGTAGAGAGTTCAGCTACAAAAAATTACACTGTAGAGACATCAACTAGAAACTAGACACAATGTAAGGAGTTCAGCTACAAGCAATCACCCTGTAGAGAGTTCAGCTAAAACAAATCAACCTGCAGAGAGATCAGCTACAAACAAATCACCTTATAGAGAGTTCAGCTACAAACAAATTACCCTGTAGAGAGATCAGCTAGAAACTAGACACAATGTAAGGAGTTCAGCTACAAGCAAATCACCCTGTAGAGTTCAGCTAAAACAAATCAACCTGCAGAGAAATCAGCTACAAACAAATCACCCTGTAGAGAGATCAGCTAGAAACTAGACACAATGTAAGGAGTTCAGCTACGAACAAATCACCCTGTAGAGAGTTCAGCTACAAACAAACCAACCTGTAGAGATATCAGCTAGAAACAAATCACCCTGAAGAGAGGTCAGCTACAAAAAATCATCTTGTAGAGAGATCAACTACAAACAAAACACTTTGCAGAGAGTTCAGCTACAAACAAATCAACCTTTAGAGCGATCAGCAACAAACAAATCAACCTGTAGAGAGATCATCTAGAAACATATCAACCTGCAGAGAGATCAGCTACAAACAAATCAGCTTGTAGAGAGATCAGTTACACACAAATCAACCTGTAGAGAGATCAGCTAGAAACTAGACACAATGTAAGGAGTTCAGCTACAAGCAAATCACCCTGTAGAGTTCAGCTAAAACAAATCAACCTGCAGAGAGATCAGCTACAAACAAATCACCCTGTAGAGAGATCAGCTAGAAACTAGACACAATGTAAGGAGTTCAGCTACGAACAAATCACCCTGTAGAGAGTTCAGCTACAAACAAACCAACCTGTAGAGATATCAGCTAGAAACAAATCACCCTGAAGAGAGGTCAGCTACAAAAAATCATCTTGTAGAGAGATCAACTACAAACAAAACACTTTGCAGAGAGTTCAGCTACAAACAAATCAACCTTTAGAGCGATCAGCAACAAACAAATCAACCTGTAGAGAGATCATCTAGAAACATATCAACCTGCAGAGAGATCAGCTACAAACAAATCAGCTTGTAGAGAGATCAGTTACACACAAATCAACCTGTAGAGAGATAAGCTAGAAACAAATCACCCTGTAGAGAGTTCAGCTAAAACAAATCAATCTGCAGAGAGATCAGCTACAAACAAATCACCTTATAGATAGTTCAGCTACAAACAAATTACCCTGTAGAGAGATCGGCTACAAACAAATCACCCTGCAGAGAGATCAGCTACACACAAATCAACTTGTATAGAGATCAGCTACAAACAAATCACCCTGTAGAGAGATCAGCTACAAACTAGACACAATGTAAGGAGTTCAGCTACAAGCAAATTACCCTGTAGAGAGTTCATCTACAAACAAATCAGCCTGTAGAGCAATCAGCTAGAAACAAATCATCCTGAAGAGAGGTCAGCTACAAAAAAATCACCCTGTAGAGAGAAACAAATCACCCTGAAGAGAGGTCAGCTACAAACAAAACACTTTGCAGAGAATTCAGCTACAAACAAATCAACTTTTAGAGTGATCAGCAACAAACAAATCAACTTGTAGAGAGATCAGCTACAAACAAATCAACCTGCAGAGAGATCAGCTACAAACAAATCAGCTTGTAGAGAGACCAGTTACACACAAATCAACCTGTAGAGAGATAAGCTAGAAACAAATCACCCTGCAGAGAGTTCAGTTACAAGCAAAACACCCTGTAGAGAGTTCAGCAACAAAGAAACCACCATGTAGAGAGTTCAGCTGCAAACAAATCACCTTATAGAGAGTTCAGCTACAAACAAATTACCCTGTAGAGAGATTGGCTACAAACAAATCAACCTGTAGAGAGATCAGCTAGAAACTAGACACAATGTAAGGAGTTCAGCTACAAGTAAATCACCCTGTAGAGAGTTCAACTAAAACAAATCAACCTGCAGAGAGGTCAGCTACAAACAAATCACCTTATAGACAGTTCAGCTACAAACAAATTACCCTGTAGAGAGATTGGCTACAAATTAATCAACCTGCAGAGAGATCAGCTACACTCAAATCAACTTGTAGAGAGATTAGCTACAAACAAATCACCCTGTAGAGAGATCAGCTAGAAACTAGACACAATGTAAGCAGTTCAGTTACAAGCAAATCACCCTTTAGTGAGTTCAGCTACAAACTAATCAACCTGCAGTGAGATCACCTACAAAAAAGCACCTTGTACAGAGTTCAGCTACAAACAAATTACCCTGTAGAGAGATCGGCTACAAACAAATCAACCTGTAGAAAGATCAGCTACACACAAATCAACTTGTAGAGAGATCAGCTACAAACAAATCACCCTGTAGAGAGATCAGCTAGAAACTAGACACAATGTAAGGAGTTCAGCTACAAGTAAATCACCCTGTAGAGAGTTCAGCTAAAACAAATCAACCTGCAGAGAGATCAGCTACAAACAAATCACCTTATAGACAGTTCAGCTACAAACAAATTACACTGTAGAGAGATCGGCTACAAATTAATCAACCTGCAGAGAGATCAGCTACACACAAATCAACTTGTAGAGAGATCAGCTACAAACAAATCACCCTGTAGAGAGATCAGCTAGAAACTAGACACAATGCAAGGAGTTCAGCTACAAGCAAATCACCCTTTAGTGAGTTCAGCTACAAACAAATCAACCTGCAGTGAGATCACCCACAAAAATGCACCTTGTACAGAGTTCAGTTACAAACAAATTACCCTGTAGAGAGATCAGGTAAAAGAATTCACCTTGTAGAGAGTTCAGCAACAAAGAAACCACCATGTAGAGAGTTCAGCTGTAAACAAATCACCCGGTAGAAAGATCAGCTAGAAGAAGTCACCTTGTAAAGGGTTCAGCTACAAAGAAACCACCATGTAGAGTGCTTAGCTGCAAAAAATCACCTGTAGAGAGTTCAGCTAGAAACAAATCACCCTGTAGAGAGATCAGCTAGAAGAGGTCACCTTGTAGAGAGTTCAGCTACAAAGAAACCACCACATAAAGAGTTCAGCTGCAAATAAATCACTTGTAGAGAGTTCAGCTACAAATAAATCCCCCTGTAGAGGGATCAGCTAGAAGAAGTCAGCTTGTAGAGAGTTCAGCTACAAAGAAACCATCATGTAGAGAGTTCAGTTACAAACAAATCACCCTGTAGAGAGATCAGCTAGAAGAAGTTACCTTGTAGATAGTTCAGCTACAAACAATTCACCTTGTAGAAAGATCAGCTAGAAGAAGTCACCTTGTAGAGTGTTCAGTTACAAAGAAACCATCACGTAGAGAGTTCAGCTGCAAACAAATCACTCTGTAGAGAGTTCAGCTACAAAGAAACCGCCATGTAGAGAGTTCAGCCTCAAACAAACCACCTTGTAGAGAATTCAACTACAACAAATCACCCTGTAGAGAAGAAGTTACCTTGTAGAGATTTCAGCTACAAAGAAACCATCATGTAGGGAGTTCAGCTACAAAGAAACCACCATGTAGAGAGTTTAGCTGCAAACAAGTCACCTGTAGAGAGTTCAGCTGGAAACAAATCACCCCGTAGAAAGATCAGCTGGACGAAGTCACCTTGTAGAGAGTTCAGCTACAAAGAAACTATCATGTAGAGAGTTCAGCTGCAGACAAATCACCCTGTAGAGAGTTCAGCTACAAAAAAAATCACCCTGTAGAGAGTTCAGCTAGACGAAGTCACCTTATAGAGAGTTCAGTTACAAAGAAACCATCATGTAAAGAGTTCAGCTACAAAGAAACCACCATGTAGAGAGTTTAGCTACAAACAAATCACCCTGTAGAGAGACCAGCTAGAAGAGGTCACCTTGTAGAGAGTTCAGCTACAAAGAAACCACCATGTAGAGAGTTTAGCTGCAAACAAATCACCCTGTAGAGAGACCAGCTAGAAGAGGTCACCTTGTAGAGAGTTCAGCTACAAAGAAACCATCCTGTATATAGTTCAGCTACATTTCAAGTCACCCAGTAGAGAGATCAGCTGCAAAAAAAATATCCTGTGGGGAATGATGGGCATGTAATAAATATATGTATATAATTTGTATAATTACTAATAAAATCAAAAATAATTGAAGTATTACAAATCTTCTTTAAGTTCTTTTCTTCTTCCTGTGGTAAAGAAAAATACACATGGGTTAAAAAAGCCCCCAAAGCCAGCCATAGGCCGGCTTTGCAGTATACAAATACAAAAAGAAGTGATATCTAATCAAAAACAGCCAAGCTGTAAAAAAAGGTGCGGCCCTCAAAAAGGCCATGGTGAAAAAAGATGTGAAATCCAAGGTGGCGGCCAAGAAATGGCTGTGATGGTAGGTTAATGGTTACATTTTAATAACGACAATTCAGGTGAATTTTGTGCCACTTGGTCTTGGCACCAAATTCACCTGAATTGTCGTTATTAAAATGTAACCATTAACCTACCATCACAGCCATTTCTTGGCTGCCACCTTGGATTTCACATCTTTTTTCACCATGGCCTTTTTGGGGGCCGCACCTTTTTTTACAGCTTGGCTGTTTTTGATTAGATATAATCATATAGTCAAATTTGGGGTATTAATGCATTCTTTCCTTGGGAGCCCATGCAAATAGTACATACATTTCAGTCAGTCATTTATCATACAGTATGACAGTACTGTATATTAGGGATCATAAAGGTTTAGGCTTTTTAGGCCAAAAATTTCACCCTAAAATCAGCCTCACAATATCTTCATGGTGCATTGGTAGATTGGTTAGGTACAACCAAGTCCAAAAGTTAATTCAGTACAACCTGAAACGCTTCCAAAAAGTTGTGACAAAATTTTTTTAAAAGAGGAATTTTCTACTGACTAACTGCCTGACTTATGCCTTCAGACAAGCGTAACTCGATAACAGCTAAGGCTATGGGCTTGATTTTTTCACTGCTTGACATTGCTTCATCTGGACAGGTGCCTTTTGGCATACCGCAGTACGTACAATGCATGCTTCATTGAGTTACTTGTGTCCTCTCATTTATCTTTGCTGACAGTGCAAGGTGTCAATTCAAGGTAGCACCTTGTGATGCTTCCCTATGGGAATCATCCAAGTTTTCCTTTGTGACTGGATTGATTGTAGAGGTCCTTCTAGTGTTCTTCATTTGTAATGCTGTGCAACAGGCTGAACATAGCTGAAAATGAAGCGTACTGTCCACTTTGCTATTTCAGCAATTGGGGTGCATTTAGATGAAAACAACACCCTGGTGCTATTCTTTCCAATCTAATGTGGTATGCATAGGTTCACCAATGATCAAGACACACGGTAGTGTGTCGTGTGGCCCAAGAAGCCGGCGCGCAACACCCGTAAGTATATTGACAGGAAGAACGAAAACGCAATTTTCGCACCTCCGCAGCTCTGTGCTGCCTTAATGAAACAAGACGATTTTTGCTGTGGACACTCCCTCAAAATTCAGTACTCCACATTCCTAATTTGAGCAAAATCGCTTCAAGCGTTCCCGAGATATGCGATTCAAAAATTGGCTTAGTTTCTTAGTTTTTCTTTGTTTTTTTTTCCTCTTCTTATTTTTCTTCCTCTTTTTGCACACTTACAAAAACCGCTATAAAACGCAAACGCAATATCCGATTGCCTTGAAATTTGGCACACAGTAGGGGGGTGTGAAGGCGCATCTCTGTACCAACATTGGTTGGAATACAATAAACAGGCAAAGAGTTATAAGCGATCATTCACGAAAAATAACACCAATATGTTGTCAGCCCTACAGGGTAAACCGCGTATGGGAAGAAGCTGAAAATCGGTGGGTGAATAGGTTAACTATTGAACCTCAAACCTTTTGTGGTTTGAAAGAAATCGAGCTTAGGAAGATACAACGAAAAAACCAACAGTGTGTAACAATTATGCAATCGAGATTAGCTAATACAAAAAGGACTGCTTGCCACGCCTACCAGATAAACCGCTTGGGGTAATGCTTTGACAATTGTTGTACAGATGGAGTAATTATCTTAGAAAGGCTCATCAATGGTGTAGAAGAATCAGACTTAAAGCCACGGAGTTATAACACGAAATCCAACTTGGTGCAGCAAGTGCGAGATCGAGATACTTAATAGAGCAGTCATCCTAATAGAGCAGTCACTCTGAAGAGAATTCAAGAGATCAGCTAGAAACAAGTAACCTGTATAGAGATCAGCTACAAACAAGTTACCCTGTAGAGAGATCAGCTACAAACAATTCACCCTGTAGGGAGATCAGCTAGAAGAATTTACCTTGTAGGGAGTTCATGCAACTATGGAAAGAGATAGTTCAACTAGAAGAAATCACCTTGTAGAGTTCAGCTACAAAGAAACCACCATGTAGAGAGTTCAGCTACAAACAAATCGCCCTGTAGAGAGATCAATAGAAGAAATTACCTTGCAGAGAGTTCAGCTACAAAGAAGCCACCATGTAGAGAGTTCAGCTACAAACAAATTGCCCTGTAGAGAGATCAATAGAAGAAATTACATTGCAGAGAGTTCAGCTACAAAGAAACCATCATGTAGAGAGTTCAGCTACAAACAAATTGCCCTGTAGAGAGATCAGCTAGAAGAAGTTACGTAGTAGAGAGTTCAGCTACAAAGAAACCATCATGTAGAGAGTTTAGCTGCAAACAAATCACCTGTAGAGAGTTCAACTACAAACAAATCTCCCTGTAGAGAGATCAGCTAGAAGAAGTTTCCTTGTAGAGAGTTCAGCTTCAAACAAATCACCCTGTAGAAAGATCAGCTAGAAGAATTTACCTTGTAGAGAGTTCAGTTACAAAGAAACCACCATGTAGAGAGCTAAGCTACAAACTAGTGACCTTGTAGAGACATCAGCTAGAAGAAGTTACCTTGTAGAGAGCTCAGCTACAAAGAAACCATTCTGTAAAGAGCTCAGCTGCAAACAAATCACCTGTACAGAATTCAGCTACAAACAAACCACCCTGTAGAAAGATCAGCTAGAAGAAGTTACCTTGTAGAGAATTCAGCTACAAAGAAACCACCATGTAGAGAGTTCAGCTACAAACAAATCGCCCTGTAGAGAGATCAATAGACGAAGTTACCTTGTAGAGAGTTCAGCTACAAAGAAACCATCATGTAGAGAGTTCAACTGCAAACAAAGCACCTGCAGAGAGTTCAGCTACAAACAAATCTCCCTGTAGAGAGATCAGCTAAGAGAAGTTTCCTTGTAGAGAGTTCAGCTTCAAACAAATCACCCTGTAGAAAGATCAGCTAGAAGAATTTACCTTGTAGAGAGTTCAGTTACAAAGAAACCACCATGTAGAGAATTCAGCTACAAACTAGTGACCCTGTAGAGACATCAGCTAGAAGAAGTTACCTTGTAGAGAGTTCAGCTACAAAGAAACCATTCTGTAAAGAGCTCAGCTGCAAACAAATCACCTATACAGAATTGAGCTACAAACAAATCACCCTGTAGAGAGATCAGCTAGAAGAAGTTATCTTGTAGATAGTTCAGCTACAAACAAATCACCCTGTATAGAGATCAGCTAGAAGAAGTTACCTTGTAGAGAGTTCAGCTACAAAGAAACCATCATTTAGAGAGTTCAGCTTCAAACAAATCACCTGTAGAGAGTTCAGCTACAAACAAATTTTCCTGAAGAAAGAGATCAGCTAGAAAAAGTTGCCGTGTAGAGAGTTCAGCTACAAACAAATCACCCTGTAGAAAGATCAGCTAGAAGAAGTCACCTTGTAGAAAGTTCAGTTACAAAAAACCACAATGTAGAGAGTTCAGCTACAAACTAGTGACCCTTTAGAGACATCAGCTAGAAGAAGTTTCCTTGTAGAGAGTTCAGCTACAAAGAAACCATTCTGTAAAGAGCTCAGCTGCAAACAAATCACCTGTACAGAATTCAGCTACAAACAAATCACCCTGTAGAGAGATCAGCTAGATGAAGTTACCTTGTAGATCGTTCAGCTACAAACAATTCACCCTGTAGAGAGAGCATGTAGAAGAAGTCACCTTGTAGAGTGTTCAGTTACAAAGAAACCACCATGGAGATTTCTGTAATAAATATATGTATTATACATATAATTTGTACATTTACTGATAAAATATTTAATGTACATCTACTTCATCTTTTCTTCTTCCTGTGGTAAAGAAAAAAAGATAGGTTAAAAAAGTTCCAAAGCCAGCCATAGGCCGGCTTTGGGATATACAAATACAAAAAGAAATGAAATCTAATCCAAAACAGCCAAGCTGTAAAAAAGTGTGCGGCCCTCAAAAAGGCTATGGTGAAAAAAGATGTGAAATCCAAGGTGGTGGCCAAGAAATGGCTGTGATGGTAGGTTAATGGTAAAAAGTTTAATAACGACAATTCAGGTGAATTTTTGTGCCGCTTGGTCTTGGCACAAAATTCACCTGAATTGTCATTATTAAACTTTTTACCATTAACCTACCATCACAGCCATTTCTTGGCCGCCACCTTGGATTTCATATCTTTTTTCACCATAGCCTTTTTGAGGGCCGCACACTTTTTTACAGCTTGGCTGTTTTGGATTAGATAATATTGTTACAAAAAGGAAATAGTTTAAGTTCAAATAAAGATCACAGAAATAAAAGTAGTGAAACAAGAGTGGTCGCCTACACCTGAAGATATACTAACCCCTAATTCAGTCATGGGTAGTTATAGGGATTAAATATCCACTAGTATATCTTCAGGTGTAGGTGGCCTCTCTGGTTTCAATACTTTTTTTATTTCTATGATAAAATTCTTAATTTTTCCTTGTACTTGTTTAGTATTTAGTAATTATAATATGAAGTAGGGATCCAAGCAATAAAATGTAGTGAAATAAGAGATGAATGATGGTGTTGCAGCATAGCTCAGTGGGAGAATCCCTACATTGGCATGTAATAACATTTTGATCAATGTCAAAGTAGGGATTTTCCCACTGAGCTATGCAGCATACAACTATATGCATGACTGTTCTATTAGGGTGACTGCTGTATTAGAGTCTTAGTCCCCCTACCAGGGAATGTGGTATATTTTCATTGTGCTAGCATTATGAATACAGCTAGACCAATAATAACAAGGTAAGCCATCGTGATTGAGTAAATAGATTGTTAAAAGTTGTGGTCTCAGGCGGTCCTCAATCAACTAAGATCGCCTTAATAGGTGTGGTATGAACCTATCGTGAAGTTACTGGTACCTACCAAGCGTAAGCACTTAAATAAGTTTGGGCTGGCTACATATGCTGCTCAAGGAAAGTGTTGATAGGGAAAATTAATGCCTCAATATGGTTTCATTGCATGAAGAAGGACGACAACAGCCTGACTGAAGATAAATGGAATGACAAGGAGCAGAAGGTACACACTTTGTCAGAACCCCAAAAGGCACATCCTACTGGTGAGTTAGTTATTGTGGCGTAAAAAGGTGGCTGTGTGCTGCTTTGCTTGGCCTCCAGCCTTGCGACTGTGGTCAGGCAGGCATGCAGACAAAAATTTGAGTTTTGGTGTTTCATAATTCTATATTTGGCCACCTGTAAGTGTTTTCTCATTTTTAATGCTGTATTTGATATAGATGGACTAATATTATTCAGTAAAGGTGATTTTTATCGTGTAAGATGTTTCTAGGATGCTTTTTACAGGCTGAATTTTAGCGGCACACTCATTTTGGGGGGGATTTTTGCCTAAACAGTACTACTGTACTGAATGATTATATATATTTGTGACCAGATCTGCACAAATCCGACATCATCGTGCATTTTTCAAATTTTTATAATCTACTAAGCCAAATGTATGTTCTGGTGAAGTTTCAACCTTATATGCCAAGGACTTTTGGAGTTACAGCACTACAACAGGAGAAAAATTGATTTATACGGCAAGTATAGGGAAATAAATTACAGGCACTTAATAAAACATACAATTGAAATGACAAAAGGAGGTAAAACTTCCACCATTATGTTCACCATGAATAGGGGGTCCATTGCTGGGTAAGCTTTTCCTTGTACCATATACAGTATGTACACGTTTTGAGGTACGTAACTTTGCGAATCAACAAATTTCAGGATTTTCGCAGTTTTATTTTCGAGGATTACTCATTTTCACTGAGGTTACCTACGTATTAGAAAGCATTGAGCTAATCATGATAATCATTAGATAAAATTTTGTTGACAGCCAAGCTACTGTGAAAATTACATCCCTTGAAAATTTGTACGTATACGGTATCACCTTTCTTCACCAGACAAAGTGAAAAAAGATCAACCACATACTGATTTACTATCCCTTTGACATAATGTAAACAAACACCCAAAGCATACGTTACAGAACAAAAAATTTTGAACTCTTCTTGAGTACACGAATAAGATGATATCCAGGTTTTAGCGTTTGACCCTTCCTCTACAGAGAATAAAGCATTTAAAAGTTTATAGAACTTTCAAAATAACACTTACCCATTGCTTATACTGCAAACTTTAGGCTTGCACTATTACGTATGTCAGGTTCTGAAGTTCCGGTCACATTTATTGAAATGCTTTACAGCATATACACTTGGGTGGCTATACTTATAAAAAGGTGAGGCACTGATGGTCCACTGGTTATATAATAACTACCAGTAGTCAAAAACTATTTGTCACAGTAAATTAAAGGATAGGAGATAAATTAATTATATACATGGGGGGAAGTCATACAGCATTTATTACAAGGATAAGGGTAATGATAAGTATCAAACAGTTATTACTGTTTAGTAGGGATCACCCCTAAAATGACACGTGCCACCTAAAATTCCCCCCTAAAATTATCCTAGATATATCTTATCTAATCAAAAACAGCCAAGCTGTAAAAAAAGGTGCGCCCCCCAAAAAAGCCATGGTGAAAAAAGATGTGAAATCCAAGGTGGCAGCCAAGAAATGGCTGTGATGGTAGGTTAATGGCAAAAATTTTAATTACGACAATTCAGGTGAATTTGCATTGCCTCCTCCACTAGAATTCAGCACCAAATTCACCTGAATTGTCATAATTAAACATTTCGCCATTAACCTACCATCACAGCCATTTCTTGGCCACCACCTTGGATTTCACATCTTTTTTCACCATGGCCTTTTTGGGGGCCGCACCTTTTTTTACAGCTTGGCTGTTTTTGATTAGATATCACTTCTTTTTGTATTTGTATATTGCAAAGGCGGCCTATGGCTGGCTTTGGGGCTTTTCGATGATAATCTGTTTGTAACTGAAATCTCTACAGGGTGACTTGTTTCTAGCTGATCTCTCTATAGAGTAACATGTTTCTAGCTGAACTCTCTACAGAGTGTGTTCTTTGTAGCTGAACTCTCTACAAGGTGACTTCTTCTAGCTGATCTCTCTATAGGGTGACCTGATCTCTCTGTACGGTGACTTTTATCTAGCTGAACACTCTACAGGGTGATTTGTTTCTAGCTGAACTCTCTACAGAGTGTGTTCTTTGTAGCTGAACTCTCTACAAGGTGACTTCTTCAAGCTGATCTCTCTATAGGGTGACCTGATCTCTCTGTATGGTGACTTTTATCTAGCTGAACACTCTACAGGGTGATTTGTTTGTAGCTGAACTCTCTACAGGATGGTTTCTTTGTAGCTGAACTCTCTACAAGGTGACTTGCTTCTAGCTGATCTCTCTACAGGGTGACTTGTATAGCTGAACTATCTACAGGGTGCTCTGTTCATAGCTGAACTCTCTACAGGGTGATTTGTTTGTAGCTGAACTCTGTACAGGATGGTTTCTTTGTAGCTGGTCTCTACAAGGTGACTTCTGCTACTACAGGATGACTTGTACAGTATCTATAGCTGAACTATCTACAGGATGATCTGTTTGTAGCTGAAATCTCTACAGGGTGATTTGTTTGTAGCTGAATTCTCTACAGGATGACTTGTTTCTAGCTGATCTCTCTATAGGGTCCTAGCTGAACTCTCTGTTCTTTGTAGCTGAACTCTCTACAAGGTGACTTCTTCTAGCTGACCTCTCTATAGGGTGACCTGATCTCTTTGCAGGGTGACTTTTATCTTGCTGAACTCTCTACAGGGTGATTTGTTTGTATCAAAACTATCTACAGGGTGATTTTTTATACCTGAACTTTCCACAGGGTGATTTGTTTGTAACTGAACTCTCTACAGGGGGTGATTTGTTTGTAACTGATATCTCTACAGGTAGATTTGTTTGTAAGTAAACTCTCTACAAGGTGATTTTTTTGTAGCTGATTTCTCTACAGGGTAATTTAATTGTAGTTTAACTCTCCACAAGGTGATTTATTTGTAGCTGGACTCTCTACAGGGTGATTTGGTTGTAGCTGATCTCTCTACAGAGTGGTTTGTTTGTAGCTGATCTCTCTACAGGGTGATTTGGTTGTAGCTGATCTCTCTACAGAGTGGTTTGTTTGTAGCTGATCTCTCTACAGGATGGTTTCTTTGTCACTAAACTCTCTACAAGGTGACTTGTTTCTAGCTGATCTCTCTACAAGGTGACCTCCTCTAGCTGATCTCTCTAAAGGTTGATTTGTTTGTAGCCGAACTCTCTATAGGGTGATTTGCTTGTAACTGAATTCCCTATATTTTGTCTAGTTTCTAGCTGATCTATCTACAGGGTGATTTGTTTCTAGCTGAACTCTCTACAGGGTGATTTGTTTCTAGCTGATCTCTCTACAAGACGGTTTCTTTGTCACTGAACTCTCTACAAGGTGACTTGTTTCTAGCTGATCTCTCTACAAGGTGACTTCCTCGAGCTGATCTCTTTACAGGTTGATTTGTTTGTAGCTGAACACTCTACAGGGTGATTTCTTTGCAGCTGAACTCTCTACAGGGTGATTTGTTTGCATGTAGCTGAACTCTCTACAGGATGGTTTCTTTGTTACTGAACTCTCTACAAGACAACTTTTTTCTGGCTGATCTCTCTACAAGGCGACTTCCTCTAGCTGATCTCTCTATAGGGTAACTTGTTTCTAGCTGAACTCTCTACAGGTTGATTTGTTTGTAGCTGAACTCTCTACAGGATGGCTGATTTTTTTTATAACTGAACTGTATATAGGGTGATTTGTTTGTACCTGAACTTTCTACAGGGTGATTTGTTTATAGCTGAACACTCTGCAGGGTGATTTGTTTGTAGTTGATCTCTCTATAGGGTTTCCTTGCAGCTGAGTTCTCTACAGGGTGACTTCTTCTAGCTGAGCTATAGTTGAACTCTTTACAGAGTGGTATTTGGTTGCTGAACTCTCTATACAGTGACTTGTTTGTAGCAAAATTCTTTACAGAGTGACTTGTTTGTAGCTGAATTCTCTACAGAGTGACTTACTTGTAGCTGAATTCTCTACAGAGTGACTTACTTGGAGCTGAACACTGTATAAACTATAAAGTGGCTTGTCTGTAGCTGAACTCTCTTCAGGGTTACTTGTTTGCAGGTGATCTCTATAGGGTAACTTGTTTGTATAGATGAACTCTAGTTTCTTTGTAGCTGAACTCTCTCCACAGTGACTTGTTTGTAGCTGAATTCTCTAGAGAGTGTACCCGAACTCTCTACAGGGTGCATGACTTGTTTATAGCTGAACTCTCTTCAGTGTGACTTGTAATGTTCTGAATCACTACAGCGATATATTTGTAGCTAAACTCTCTATAGGGTGACTTGCTTCTTGCTGAACTGTCTATAAGATTAACTGTTTGCAGCTGAACTCCCTACAGAATAACTTGCAATGTAATAGAATTCTACAATGGTGTAAATAAATTTGCTGAATGCTCTATTAGGGTGACTGTTCTATTAGAGTATCTCGATCTCGTATTTGCTACACGGAGTTGGCTTTCGAATCATAACTCAGTAGTTTGTAATCCAATTCTTCTGTACTACTGCAAGGACTTTCTATGAAGATTATTCCAGCTATACACCGATTTTCAGCTCATTGCTCTAAGCGGTTTGCCTGGTAGGCGTGAAAACTAATATTTTTTTATTTGTAAAAATCGATCGCGTAATTGTGACACAGGTTGGGTTTTGTGTCATATCTCCGTGGTCTTTATCTTGATTCCTTTGAAACCACCAAAAGGCACTCCTACAATGGTTACTCCATCTACATAGCAATTTTCAACTCATTCCATGAAGCGGTTTACCCTGTAGGCATGACAACAAATCGATCTTGTTTTACGCGAATAATCGGTCATAACTCCTGAACCATTCATCGGATGTGCACCAAAATTGATGTTAAGATTCGCCTTTGGACTCCCTTTCTGTGTACCAAATTTCAAGGTGATCAGAGTATGCATTTACGTTTTATAGCAATTTTTGCAAGTGTGCGAAAACACGAAGAAAAAAATAAAAACAAAGAAAATAATCGAAACTTTGGCAGCTCGTATCTTGGAAATGGCTGGAGCGATTTCCTTCAAATTTAGAATGTAGACTCCCCTAGCTGGCAGGCAACTCTGTAGCAAATTTGGTTCCAATTGAATAAGGTATCACCAAGATAAAAAGGTGTGAAAATGACATTTTCTTTCTTCGTGTCAATATACCCACGGTGTGGCGTGCTGACTTCTTGGGCCGTACGACACACTATCGTGTATCTTGATGTGACAAAAATTACCTTTACAGAATAATACAACATCA
>NC_089280.1:25296851-25364080 GCF_963678975.1 Dysidea avara
GATTTGTTTGTAGCTGAACTCTCTACAAGGTAACTTCTTCTAGCTGATCTTTCTACAGGGTGATTTGTTTGTAGCTGAATTCTCTACAGGGCGATTTGTTTGCAGCTAAACTGCTGAACTCTCTACAATGTAACTTCTTCTAGCTAAACTCTCTACGGGTGGCTTGTTTCTAGCTGATCTCTCTACAGGGTGACTTGTTTGTAGCTGAACTCTCTACAAGGTGATTTGTTTGTAGCTGAACTCTCTACATGGTAACTTCTTCTAGCTGATCTTTCTACAGGGTGATTTGTTTGTAGCTGAATTCTCTACAGGGCGATTTGTTTGTAGCTAAACTCTCTACATGGTAGTTTCTTTGTAGCTGAACTCTCTACAATGTAACTTCTTCTAGCTGAACTCTCTACAGGATGACTAGTTTCTAGCTGATCTCTCTACAGGGTGACTTGTTAGTAGCTGAACTGTCTACAGGGTGATTTGTTTGTAGCTGAACTCTCTACAAGGTAACTTCTTCTAGCTGAATTCTCTACAGGATGACTTTTTTCTAGTTGATTTTTCTACAGGGTGACTTGTTTGTAGCTGAACTCTCTACAGGGTGATTTGTTTGTAGCTGAACTCTCTACAAGGTAACTTCTTCTAGCTGAACTCTCTACATGGTGACTTGTTTCTCTCTACAATGTAACTTCTTCTAGCTGAACTCTCTACGGGTGGCTTGTTTCTGGCTGATCTCTCTACAGGGTGACTTGTTTCTAGCTGAACTCTCTACAGGGTGATTTGTTTGTAGCTGAACTCTCTACAAGGTAACTTCTTCTAGCTGATCTTTCTACAGGGTGATTTGTTTGTAGCTGAACTCTCTACAGGGCGATTTATTTGCAGCTGAACTCTCTACATGGTAGTTTCTTTGTAGCTGAATTCTGTACAACGTAACTTCTTCTAGCTGAACTCTCTACAGGATGACTTGTTTCTAGCTGATCTCTCTACAGGGTGACTTGTTTGTAACTGAACTTTCTACAGGGTGATTTGTTTGTAGCTGAACTCTCTACAAGGTAACTTCTTCTAGCTGATCTTTCTACAGGGTGATTTGTTTGTAGTTGAATTCTCTTCAGGTGATTTGTTTGCAGCTGAACTCTTTTACATGGTGGTTTCTTTGTAGCTGAACTCTCTACAAAGTGACTTCTTCTAGCTGATCTATCTACAGGATGACTTGTTTCTAACTGAATTCTCTACAGTGTGATCTGTTAATAGCAGAACTTTCTACTGGGTGATTTGTTTGCAGCTAAACTCTTTGCATGATTGTTTCTTTGTAATTGAACTCTCTACAGGGTGACTTCTTCTAGCTGATCTCTCTACTGGATGACTTGTTTCTAACTGAACTCTCTACAGTGTGATCTGTTCATAGCAGAACTTTTTACTGGGTGATTTGTTTGTAGCTAAACTCTTTTCATGATTGTTTCTTTGTAACTGAACTCTCTACAAGGTAACTTCTTCTAGCTGATCTCTCTACAGGGCAATTTGTTTGTAGCTGAATTCTCTACAGGGTGATTTATTTGAGCTGAACTCTCTACATGATGGCTTATTTGTAGCTGAACTCTCTATTAGGTACCTTCTTCTAGCTGATCTGACTACAGGGTGACTTGTTTGTAGCTGAATCCCCTACAGAATAACTTACAATGTAATATAACTGAGTAAATTATAAATGCAGCTGAATGCTTTATTAGGGTGACTGTTCTATTAGAGTATCTCGATCTCGCATTTGCTGCACCTAGTTGCCTTTCGAATCATAACTCAGTGATTTGTAATCCAATTCTTCTGTACTACTGCAAGGACTTTCTATGATGATTATTCCAGCTACATACTGATGTTCAGCTCGTTGCTCTAAGCGGTTTGCCTGGTAGATACGAAAACTAATAGTTTTTTTATTCATAAAAATCGATCGCGTAATTTTGACACAGGTTGGGTTTCGTGTCATATCTCCATGGTCTTTATCCCGATTCTTTTCAAACCACAAAAAGGCACTCCTACGATGGTTGCTCCATCTACATATCAATTTTCAACTGATTCTTCCAAGGCGTTTACCCTGTAGGCGTGACAGACCTTCGACCTTATTTTACGCAAATAATCGGTCATAACTCCGTGAATGTTCATCGGATTCCTACCAAAGTTGGTACGGAGATCCGCCTTAATGAGCCCTTTAAGTGTGCCAAATTTCAGCCAAATCCGAGCACGCATTCGTGTTTTATGGCGAATTTTGCGAAGTGTGCGAAATGAAGATGAAGAAAAAAACGAAGAAATTAAAACGAAATTTTGTTCGCTCGTATCTCGGAAATGGCTGGAGCGATTTTCTTCAAATTTGGTATGTAGACTACCCTAACTGGGCGGCACGTCTCCAGCAAATTTGGTTCCAATCGGATAAGGGATCACAGAGCTACATAGGTGTGAAAATTGCGTTTTCTTTCTTCCTGTTAATATACTCACGGTGTGGCGCGCCGGCTTCTTGGGCCGCACGACACACTATCGTGTGTCTTGATATGTGACTGAATTTGACAAAACAAAGCTTTGTTAGGAGATATGGCGATTTTAAGGAATCATTGTGTAATAACTTCCCAGTGCCTACAGCTGTGCAAACAAAATTTGCACCAATTGTTATTTTTAGATAAATTATAACTGACTCTCATCTATGTGATTTGTAATGTTTTTTCCTTACCTGAACATATCAGTTTGTAACTGTGTTTTCAGTAATCATAATCATTCATCTGTTCACTAGCTATCACTGAGTGGGTGTATACATTTCTGATATCCAAAATTTGCCCTGTTTTGAGCAGCTTTTTTCGAGCGGGTAATAATATCACAGATGGTAGTAATAGGGTGGGAGGGTGGGGGTGGACGGTAGCAATAGGGTGGGAGGGTGGGGGCGGACGGTGGTAGTAATAGGGTGGGAGGGTGGGGGTGGACGGTGGTAGTAATAGGGTGGGAGGGTGGGGGTGGACGGTGGTAGTAATAGGGTGGGAGGGTGGGGGTGGACGGTGGTAGTAATATACGGGTATAAAATGGAGCAAGAAGACGATTGGAATCCAGAGGCCAAGTTTGGGCTCTCCATGGCCCTCAAATTACTCCAAATTGACTGAGATCACTATTGGCGAGCTCTCTGTGAAGTCCCAGCTCACTACACACCATTATCACAAAGCCATGGCCATTTAATGGTGCCAATCTCACACTCGTGACTTTGACAGGGTCGGAAGAAAGCTGCTACAGAAACCAGACTTGCCAGTGCTGAAGGAAGTACAGTGTGAAATATGATAGTGTATTAGACCAGCAATCCATTTCTGGTAAAATCGTAAGTTTGATTTTGTGTGTGTGGAAGCCTTGTTATATGAAATCCGGTCACATATGGTTGGTGAAGGGTAGTAATTGTCATTGCCAGCAGCAGGTTGTGACCTTTTTTTTTTTTTTTTTTTTTTTTTTGGTCTTCACCTTACAACTTGGGTCAAGGGCCCCACTTTAACTCTTTGCCCTGGGCCCCTTAATTTCTCTGGGCGGCCCTGGCTGTCATATAAGGGCACAGCCAGTAACTAAAAATCTTTACATAAAGAACAGGAAGGAGAAGGATGCAGCTATACATGATCAATACTTGCCATAAATTTTGTGTTTGAAATACTTTAATTTAGCGGTACATTAAATTTAGCAATTTTGGAGTTTGGTTTTTTGCTAGCTAATTGATTACATCATTCACAAATTAATTCATCAATATACAAGATTGCTAAACTGATTTAGTGTATTGCTTGGCTTAAGGTATAGCTAGTGTGCTTTACAGTCTCATGGCTCAAACTATTACGTCCAAACAGTAACAATGAAGAGAGGGTAAGTATACACTCACCATGCAGTGTGTAGAGTATGCATATGTAGAATTTTCCAGCTAGGGCGGTCTGGGTGAGACTCCCTCTAGAAATTTTTGGAATATAGCTGTCACAAGATTGAATCTGGAAGCTATTGTTAACCAAATACTCTATTGTACTGAAAGATTGTGGGGGTACAAGATGGATAAGTTCAGTTGTAAGCAATTTTAGATAAACAGAACTATACCTTTAAATGCTATTGGATTATAAGGCAATACATAATAGTGGATTGTCAAAGACATACACAGGATTGGATCTCAAGAACACTGTAGAGATTTAAAGTGCACACAAAAATAACTTCAACTTTGTAGTATAGCTACAGACTGTCTGTTACTATTTCAAACTGACTTTTTCAACTATATGGCCCCATCACCATATTAATGTTTTACATCCAGAGTTGAAAGTCACTTACATAATATATACTATTTTTGGCCACAACTAACCCCTTATAATGTGACAGCATAAATGCTGTACATGTGGTATCATTTGAGCTTATAAAGTTGAGCTTCAAGGGGTTTAGGAGCACAAACCCTGTATGACATTAAATTTTATTAGCTTCAAATGATGCTAGATTCAGATAAATGCAGCATGGAACTTTAGGACTGATAAAGCAAAAACAAACAGTTTTCAGATTGTTAACTGTATATGCTAAGAAATTAACTGTTTTATTTAAGCATGTTAACTCAAGCATCAGTATGGCAACAACTGAAAATACCCACTATAATATTAAACTATTTGACAGAAGTTGTTCTCAGAAAGTGATTAGTATATGGCAGGATGTTTGGAGCAATGGTAAGATAGCAGTGCACAGGTCAAGAAAACACACTGGCAACTAAAAAAACAACAACATTATGATGGGTGTTCTATTAGAGTAGTTGACTGTTCTATTAGAATAAGTCGATTTTTAGCAGCTAGGTTAAGTCTCACACCAAAAGTATAATTTGAACCCCTCTTAGTAATTCTAAGTAAAGGTTAGCCATTCTCCCTTCTCTTTTCATCCTTTCATTGCCCATGTATACATATAAGGTGCAATTGCATCTATACTGCAACTTCATCTATACTGCAACTTCAAAAGCTTCCTAGCTTGCACATGGTAAAATTTTGGAGGGGGTGCACCCCCCATAAATCCTCCCTTGCTACATATACTAATGGGCTGTGGGAATAGTTTAGTTGAGTTGATTATTGGTGCAATCTCACTAACTATATAAGTGTTAATTAGCAAAAAAAATGCAACTTGCAAAGCTGCTTCATACTATGAATACCATCATATGGTTTCTTGTTTTCAAGTTGACACTTTGGCTGTGCAGCAGAAGTTGCTGTAAAAAGACAACTGAGATTGTTCTTTTTGTAGGGAGTCAGACTGACACAGAAGCATGTACATACATCATACCCCTAAAAGGATGTTTTATATCGTGAGACGACTATCGTGTACCAAACAGCTATAAATACTTGATCTGGCATTTAATTGAGACAATGAAGCTTATAAAAGTACTCTAATGCAGTGTTAACTAAAAAGCCAGTTGTCAGTGATGTGACTGATCTTCAGTCTTTGAATATGTCAGATAAGATTCAGGATAAGGCCAAATTTGTGATCCACTTTATAGCTAAATATGGCTAGTGCATGTATCACTGGCTTATATTTGTTCCTTATTTGTCATTCTTTGCCATGCATGGCTTATCTACATCTATGGCGAATCAATACAAAACATTAACTAATTTAAAAGTAATTGTAAAAATGTGGGAAATAAAAATTACTGAAAAAAGCAAAAAAAGCAAGAGTCAAACAAGTTATGTTAAACTGTTTAACAGTAAAGCCCAACACTTACACATGATATCTATTCTGGCTCAATAGGTATGGTGACTGTCTGATGGTGAGTCAACCTTTAATGTATATATGTAGTTTTCATTCTGAAAGTCAGCAAATCAGTTTCCAACAAAATAGCCTAATCTGTTTGATACACCACTTTGGCTGTTAGCAAGAAACTGTACACTCAGAGAGGAAAAATAATTATATACATAAGCAGCTATAAATCAACTATGCAACTCCTTATTTTGCACGTACATAATTATAGTATCTTGGGTATGCACTCATACCATATGCATGATGTTTTGTCATCTGTAAGATGCTAAATGCATGCAATGTCTTGAGAGAGTCTTATAAGGAAGGTTGCACTGCCACCCATATCACCATGTACTAAGGCAGAAACAGAAGCTGAAATATCTTTGAGGTAGCCAATATTCAAGAGGAGTATGGGGAAAGTCAAGTTTGAAGACTAGTGGTGTTTTGTCCTTGTTTCATTGAAATTTTGTGTGTTATACTGGTTGTGTACCTATCACCTATATTATTAATCAAGTGAATCATGCCGATGTAGCTACATCATGCATCCATGACAGGATATGGGACACAGTTTTTTTGGTAGTCACCTCGGATATGGGTGGTGACTACCAAAAAAACTGCTTGGAAAACTGCTTGGTAGTCACCTTGGAAACTGCTTGGAAAACTGCTTGGTAGTCACCTTAACACATGCTTGGAAAATGTATGTGTGGTCAATAAATAGGTGTCAGTGGTTGATAACACATGTTTTGCATGGCTTTGGTTTTGCTGGTTTTGCATGTACCGCCCCCACTGGGTAGTCCAAGCACCACTTATTTAAAGAAGGCAGATAGCTAAACATTGGAAGTTTATTGGAAATTTCTAGCTATGCATCAAGCGACAAACTTGCATGGTCAATATACCATTTTGGGGATGACAACTGTAGCTAACTATAAAGTGTTACAGTTTAGCTATATGATCGTTAGAATATTCTACCATTAATCACTATTATATGGCTTTAACAACTTTAAGTGATTGGCAAAAAAGTACAGGCGATCTAGTGAACAACTAACTACCTTGGTTAGTTAATTAGACTATGCACTCAATGAGTGTCAGTGCGCGGAACTAAGGTGGTGGAAACTGAATTGCAGCAAGAGTCTGAATGACTGCTTCAGGAGCTGGCTATGTAGCCAAGTAGTGCACACAAGGCTATATAAATTGTTGTATGTTGTGAGAAGTCAGAGGTTTTACAGGCAGATGTATTAAAGAAAACGATACAGAAACTAACACTTTTCATACAATAGTTGTCACGTCAACATTTCTATAGTACACTTTTGGGTGTAGGAGAGAGGAGGTGTAGGCTTGTGAAGGTGCTGAAATTACGGATGATCCCTAGCACTAAAAAATATTGAATGCACAAAAAATACCAGACCAGGTGGTGACTTGATTGAAGCTTGCAGTCTAAGCAAGTGCCTGAGGAGCCACACAACCCCAGGATTTCCTCTGCATTCAACCACTAGAAAACAAGAGGGGGGGGGGCTTATAAAGCCTATAAAGTTACACAGCTGAAAGTATACTTTATAGGGGTGACGCTTAAAAATACTCTAATAGAACACTCAAATTGCTTCATAAGAAAGTGTGCGTAAAAGCAGTGTATATTCCTTACTCGTGCATTTAAAAATTCGAAAATGAGGCAGAGACCTATGGGTTAAAAAAGTTGTGAAACAATAGATGCTATTACGACTTAACTTAGGAAGTCCCTATGTGCAATTGTAGTTTGGGACAATGTAGAAAAAATTGTTAGACTCCTTTTCTAAAATGTCTGAATCTGCCACTGAGCAAGGGGATCCATGGGTTAATTAAAAGTAGTGAAACAAGAAATTAACTTGTTATGGTGTTTGTTCTATATATTAGAGTAGTGCATGACTACTTATAGATTGTTTTGTAGGTGAAATGTGCTACTGACAAATTAAAAGCTGCTAACTCAATGCAATGCATACAACAGTGGGATGTCTTAATCACAACAGTAATATGGCTACTGTGCTACTAACTGGTTATGACCAATAACTACCAAAACCCATCTGCTGACTTGAACATTGGGCTACCAACTAAGTTAATGCAAAAATTTTAGTCCGCTTTAAAGTAACAATGAATGTAATAGGAAAATCTGTGAAAAAAATTATTACCAAACTCTTCTGGCAAGTCAACTTGACAAGGGTAACAAGATATTTTTAGATAGGGGAATCTGTTCCAAAGCTATGTAAAACAGTGTGTAAAGCATACTTAGGATGCAAACCATGATCTCTCTAGGGGGGTATCAGGGTATTTCCGCACAGGAAAATCGTAGCCTTATTGAGAGCAATTCTGATGGTAATTTTATTAGTGTATAACCAAATGCTAGATTTGAGCATTCAAATGTTTGAATGAAAAACTGCGGATTATTTGAATTTTTCTAATATTTAAAACCCACAATTAAAATTTTAATTTATTGAATCTATGAGGATTCTATGCACTTACTTGAAATACTCTTTGATATAGACAGTGTAAACGGTAGCGAAGTAGTAGTTTTATTGCTGTAATCAACCTCACACCTGGCACGCTAGCTGTCGCGTGCAGCGTTTTTGGCTTCACATGCACCTGACTGTAGACAACAGGCTGTTATAAGTGTAAACAATGGACCCTTTTCGGGTGAGCTGCTGCCATAGCAACATCCACCATTTTGGAGTACAACCCATTTTTGCAACCCTGATAACATCAGTTTCTATAAGAGTAAAACAGTACCAGTAAGTAAAGCTGCTTCTTCTGCATTCTATGGCAAAGGTTGACCAGGTTAAACCTATGCTCTCTCCTATGCTATCAGCAGTGTTGGGAGTAACGCGTTACGTAATATTATTACTTTTGTGTTACCTAAGTAATATAACGAAATACGCTATAAAAACAGGTAATATAACTCAAGTTACTTTACTTACAAATATAATGCATTACCTAAGTAATATAGTTACTGTAACGAGTCTAATATTACGTAATATTACTAGACAGATGCAAACAGCATCGTGGGGCGAGCCTGATGACTTTGAAGTATTGATGGCAGTGCAAACTACTATAGACCTTACGAGTTGTATGAATAGTTCATATTGCTCATGGATTTTACCTGTATCAGTACAAGCTTGATGCTTTTAGTGCATTTCTAGTTCTTTCAATTCTCCTCTGCTCCGGCCGCTGTCATCCCTGCTCTTCGCCGTCTCATATACTCCCTGTCTCTACACCTTCTTCTTTCCGCATCTTCAGGGGTTTCTCTATCTCTTCTGCGCCTGTACTGCTCCCTCCTGCGTCGAAGGCGTTCATCTGCATCCATTGCACGTGGCTGGGCAGTAACGAGGGCAGTAATCTACGCCGGTAAATGCCGTGATATGGTTCATTATACATCGCCAAATATGGGAAAGCAGTAATCTATGCCGGTAAATCCCGTGATATGGTCCATTACACATCGCCAAATATGGGAAAGCAGTAATCTACGCCGGTAAATCCCGTTATATGGTCCATTACACATCGCCAAATATGGGAAAGCAGTAATCTAGGCCGGTAATTCTTGTGATGTGGTCCATTACACATCGCCAAATATGGGAAGGAAGTAATCTACGCCGTTGATTTATCGTGATATGAATCATTACGTGTAAGGTATCCGCTTTATATCGTAATTTATTGTCGTATTACGGGTCCATTACACATTGACTCCGTTTCTTATCGTAATTTTTTGTAAACGGGTCCATTACACCGTTGACTCGCTAGTGTGGGGCTAGCTCAGGCTCGCCCCAATTACTACAAGTAACGAAGTTACTAATCTCGTTAGTTATCCTCTGAGTAACGCCTAGCCACAACGAAGTATCGAAGCCTACTGAATGAAGCTTATTCACCAGTTTCTTACTTATAACCAAGATTTGCACATTGTCCAACAATGCAATCATGTCACGTGATAAGGTGGTAGTTTCACACGTGACAGCTTAAGGCTGTGAACACAAAGTAATATAATATGTAATATTATTATAGTTACTTTATTTTATGGGTAATATGTGACTGTAACTAAATAGTTCAGTTGCAAGTAATATGTAATACTAATATGTAACTAGTTACATTTAAAAAGTAACTTGCTCAGCACTGGCTATCAGGGTTGCAAAGCGGGTTGTACTCCAAAATGTCGGATGTTGCTATGGCAGCAGCTCACCTGCAAAGGGTCTATAGCGAAGTACATGTTTAACAACTTGACAACTGGAACGTGTCTTGTCTAGTACTATTTTCAGCTGCACATGACCTAATTATATACATTGGGTGCCTGCATAATGACAACTGGAACGTGTCTTGTCTAGTACTATTTTCAGCGGCACATGACCTAATTATATACATTGGGTGCCTGCATAAAGGATTTGAATGTTATGAATTCATATTCAAATGCTCCCAAATTAACGAACATTCAAATTTCAGAACATTCGTTTATGCACTAAATTTTATACACTGACTGCTCTATTAGAACAATTGACTATTCTATTAGAGTATATCAATCTTTTTGCAAACTAAAAGCAGAAAAACAATTGGGGATTCCAGCCCTCCTCCTCCCCCCCCCCCCCCCCCACACACACACACACAAGTTTCTATGCCTATGGCTCCACTGACTAACTAATCTAATCTAGTACCAAATAAACTGTACATGGGTATAAGCTTTATGGCAGTGTACAACCATAGATGTGGTACGTGTACAGTGACAACAAATTGCAGAAATTTCTTAAAAAGACATGCCACTCAATATGTCACATCATCAATTTGTGTGCATTGTCTAATGATTCTGAATTTACAAATTGAGAAGACAGGAAACATTAAGGGTCAAATTTTGCTATACCTACCATTAAAACATTTCTACCCATGTGATAGAAAATATAGTACCATAATTATAATTGAGTATGTAAATAAGGTCTGCCACAGTGATGCCTTCATCATTGCTTTTTAAATTTTATTGTTTTTTTTTGTTCATCATAAGTATTATGTATGTAGCTTAAATACCATGCCGGGATAAACACGACAAAATTATATGTTGGTCATTCTGCAATATTTCAGTTGTAGGAGACAAGAAATTCTTGCTTATGTTAATGTTTTATTGCTATCTATGTTCATGGTAGGGACCACCCATTTTTTACAAATATTTTAAAGAACACACTTAAAAAGTCACCTTATAAAGAAAGCACCTTGCATGTGATTATCAAGTAAAAGAGCCTATTTTGGAAAGCTGAGTCTGGTTTTGTTTATATCTTATTTTACTCAGTTTTACAGTGTCCAGCACTGAAGGTCTGATAGCAACATGTGTTGCAGCCTTTGGATTATCTAACCTAACAGACAGAAATTGGAGACTTTAAATCAACTACACTTATAATTATAGTTATTTGGTTAAGCACCACACCTTCAATAGTAGCCACACTTGAGTGGTGCCACAATTGATTTTGGAAATATATAAGCGTTTCAACATTGTTTTCGAGCATCGAAAACTCAAAAGCATGACAGTATGTAGTTTTTTTCAAAGACTGATTTTTTTTGTTCCAGTGCCATTGTACATACATAATATAAACCATGCAAGATCATATCATACCTTAATATCACACCTTAATATCACACCTTAATATCACATATATATCTCAATGAGTATATCACATTCATTATTGATTGTTCCATTATAAATGTGATAGATTTATAATTGCTGTTTTTCACCAGTATCTAGTATACCAATTGTTACTCCTACCTCTACAATGGCTGTTACATCTACCACTACCACTATTAATGTTATACCAGGAAATAGTATGAACAATGATCTATCACTGTCAACAATGGATACTACCATTATACCATCTGCCACTAGTGCTATGTTAGCAACAATGTCAAGTAGTACAAGTGCCAGTATGTCATCAACAGTTATTGCAACTGTTGGTGGTAGTGGAGGAGGAGGATCTAATACAGGAGTCATTGTAGCACCGATTATTGTCATTCTATTTTTATTAGTTGTAATTGTTGTCCTTGTAATTTTGTTTGTTTTGTATAAGAGGAGAAACCAGAAGAAATCAAATATTGACAATGAAAATTATTATGACTCAGTCCAGGAAACAAAACTTCAGTCACTCACAGTTATCTCCAATACTTACGAGGATCACTTTGGTGAGAAACTAAATGGTAACAATGTTCAGTCAAATGTCTCTGGATATTCTGTACCCGAGAGAAGGAGCAGCAGAAAAGAAGCTAGTACCTTGGAGAAACTGCAAGTAGTAGAGAAGACTCAGTCAGTTATCAGCAATCAATCCTCTTGTCCTATAATACCACATCGGACCAGCGCTTATGATGAAACAGCAAATGAAGTGACTATTAACCCATTTTATGACCAAGCTCCAGTTGACCACCTTGCAGTTACCGGTAAGACAGAGGTTGATAATGATAGTATAGATAATGAAGTGCTTGACGACAGTTTTGACGAAGAAGATGGCACAACACCAGTATATACTGGCAAGAAGGGACTTTCTCCTCGCAGAGACAAAAGCAAATCACCATCGAAGACACCAACACAGAAACCCAAACAACAATCATCCTCCAGCTCTACGCCATCTAATGTGCTAAGTCCCCTAAAGTCAACCAGTAGTCAGGCTAGTAGTCTACAGCGTTCAATGCAGTTCAACCCACTGTATGCTGCAACTAGTGGCCAGTCACTTGAATTGAATATTTATGACAGTATACAGAGCCCCAAATATAGCACATCATCTGATTTGGCAGAGTCAATATATAGTGAGATTTCTGAGCCTGATACTTTGATCACCACCGAAGACCCAAAGTTTGACTTGGCCAAAGATCTCTACCCTTACTCATCAATATATGCTGAGCCTCTTCCATTGGATAAATCAGAAGGTCCTCCAGTAGTAACGGTAGATAATATAATGGAAATGAATCAACTTGGTACAGGCCAGTTTGGAGAAGTAGTGTTGGCTAACACAGTAGGACTGAGTGAGTACTATCTACAGTTGAGTCCCCGGGAAGATTTTAGTGTTTCCTTACAAGTAGCAGTGAAGAAACTGAAGCTAGACTCCACCATAGAGATGCAGAAGTCATTTGAGAAAGAGATCAAGTTCATGTCACGACTGAAGGATGATAATGTTATTAGACTGTTGGGAATTTGTACTACTGGCACACCATTCATAATGATGGAGTATATGGAGAATGGAGACCTCAACCAGTACCTGCAACAGTTTGATCTCCTTTTTGATCCCAACGAAGCTCCATCACCCACACAAATTACACCAATCACTTTAACCTACATGGCCTACCAGATTGCTAGTGGAATGAAGTACTTGTCGTCACTCAAATATGTCCATCGAGACTTAGCTACAAGAAATGTTCTAGTTGGTAAAGACTATGTTGTGAAGATCGCTGACTTTGGGATGAGCCAGAACCTTTACAGTGCTTATTATTTCAAGGTGAAAGGTCGTGCCATTTTACCAATCCGCTGGATGGCCTATGAATGTTTCTTTGGTAAATTCTCAGTCAAGACAGATGTGTGGGCATTTGGTATCACCCTGTGGGAGATATTCACACTAGCCAAGCAACAACCTTATTATGAAATGGGCGACCAACAAGTAATTGACTCTGCTTTGAAAGGAGAGAAACGAATACTGATGGTCAAACCTGACAATTGTCCAGATGAACTCTACGAAGTGATGCTCAGTTGTTGGGTCCATGATCCTAGCAAGAGAGCCAATTTCACTGACTTATTTGATGCATTAAAAGAAATTACTAACAGACAATGAATGAATGTGTTTTGATGTGTGTGTATATAGCTAGCTAGACTCACTGTACTTTATTTATATCTTACAATCACTAGTATTTGAACTTCACTCCTTACATGCCATTCCACACCATAGTTAAATATAGCTAAACTACATTTTTAGTGCATTTGTTGTGTCAATAGAAAACATATTACTCCAACCAATACCCATTTTAATAAGCGTTAGTGCGCGAAAGTTGTGCGGAAATTTACGATATTGTCTCTAGTCTTGGGTATTGTTCACGTAAGAGAAACTGTGAGTATATCTGTTGTACGAATAATAGTGTAATAGTATTAAGTGTTGTATGTGTACATGAATTAGCAAAGTGTTAACACTAGTACTGCCGGTATGGTTTTCCCCCAACAATGTGGTGCCGTTCTCCTCGATATCGATGTGCCCACATCCGTTGACGATCAATTGGCATTTGCTCAGTGTTTTGCAAGTACAACTCATTGCATTAGTGTGTGTTGATATATTGATCATACGCATAATGGTGCGTGGACTCCATAAAAATGTTTACCATAAGCCCATATGATAGGTGGGAGTGACCAGCTACACGAGTGGGGTAATTTTAACCCGCTTCGTGAATTTTTAATTGAATGTCATGCTTGGCAACTTCTGATCTGGAATATATAGTTATAGACTATTTCTCAGGGATGTGGTGAATGGTTGTACTGTAAGTGTCTGGTTTCTCTACAAAGAAATCTAGCAACATCTGATCATCTCATGTTTACTAATTTATTTTATTCTTTTATAAATTACCCTCTGACAATAGAGTGATAAGTTAAAATGCGTAACCACAACTTATGTGGGGCAAAGTCAATGGTGGGGCTCCTTCAAGAGGCTACAACTTGGCTTCTGGTGATTCATTCCACACAAAACTTACATAGGACATAGAACAGAAGTTGGGAAAGATGATGAAAACATCATTTGAGCATTGGGTTGGTTTTATCCAGGTTACAGGGATAAAACGACTATTTTGAGCTCAACTCAAAAAAGTGATTGTCACCAAACAGCGAACTATTGTATGTCGATTTTTCAATATAAACGTTGTGGGACTCTTCTATCGTACTTTTCAAAGTGTCAAAATATTTGTGCCCATGTATTTTTTGCCAATTATCAGCTGTAACTCACCCAGCATGCTACTTAAATATCTGTTAAACTACTCTGCTCCTTATTCCTGATAACATGGCCGCATTGAGAAATACGGTTTCAACAAACCTGAGACAAAGTAAACTCATGCTCCAATAACATGCATACATTTTCTGTCCCGTGGAAGTGATTATGTAACTACTGTGACGTCAGGTGTTCCCGCTCTATTGGCAACTACTGTTCTTCCTTGCCAGAGCAGTAGACAAATACACTTAGCTAACAAGTACAAAACTTAACACATGGATACAAAACAAATATGTGGACATAAAAACAAGTGCAACAACTTTAACTTCAAACATGTTTGAACAAATTACACATGAAAGCAGAAAAGAACGACTGTCGCTAATAGCAACAGTAAAATTCTCATCATTATAGTATATACGTGTTGAGCTGGATCCTCAAAAACATTTAATAACTCATGGAGGATGCAATTACACAGTATCTTGAAATTTGGTTCATTTGTAGCACTGCTTGACCTGCTAAAAATATATTTGTTCAAAAGCCCTGGCACATGTTAATGGTTAATGGTCAATCAAAATTTCCCCCATACATTTCCTATGGAGAAACTATTTATTATTTTATTATTATTAGCACTTTACAGTGACCAGCACTGAAGGTCTGACAGCAACATGTGCTGCAGCTATAAAAGTACAATATCTATTACAACCCTTTCCCAAACTTGTAATGGAGCCAAACCACATGTGTCTGTTGTTGCTACTTTTACTGTCACCACTAATCATCTGGTTATCTGAATTGTTAATTCTTTTGGGAAAAATCCACTTTCCACTTTTAGCTGTTTATCAGGATCCAGCTCAACTTTACATACTGTAATCTGTTCCACCATTGTGAGGTCGTGTAACGAAAATGTCTCTGTGAAAATGTTAAAAGGTATCTATGCAGATTACTCTATTTCAAGGGTGTCTATGCTGTCAATCTGCAACCATGGTTAAAGTCTTGACCATCTATTGGTGTTCGACCTGTGACTTAAGCATTTCGATGTTGTGACCTCTGCTTTATTCCCTATCTTCCAATATGTGCTTGTGCTTGTATCTTAGTATAATAATTTCTTGGTATATGCTGAAAGAAAGATCTTTACAATCTCAACAAAATGTCTTGTTATGTCTTGTGAGTTTTTTTTACCACGTACAGTTTTGATTGTGGGATTTAAATGTTTGTCTTGTTTTGACACTTGACCTACCGTAGAGTGATTTTGTACCTTTGACTGTTGACTATGAGTTTGATTGTGGTCACAGATCTACCTATAGCAAGAGCCAGTGTGACACCTTGTATTTTCATACTATTACAAGCTGGGCAGTGTATTGCTAAAGGTGGGTTTAGTGCTGAAGTGGAGAGAGCCTAGGATATTTCAACTTATTACCATTTTGAGCACACACCAGATGTAATTGTAACTGTGATCAAAGTTTTACCATGATTTGGAGCTTTTACCTGTTTCTTGAAGATTTGATTGCTGTTTCATTTTCTGGGAATTATTGTAGTATGGATCTGCGGCTATATCATTTTCTTGATAACTTGAAAATTTAAATTTAGATATAATCTGTGTCAGTAATTAATGTATGAGCATGTGTGTACACAAAATCTTTTGATGCAAAACAAATGGTCAAAATTGAAAGTAGACCTTCGACTGTACAAGTGGCAGCAGGACATACCACAATGCTACATGGAAGATTATTATAACTACTGGCACATGCATAAAGTTTCGATACAAGGTGCAACAAACAGCATTTACAGGTAGTTTCAGGTATTAGTTAATGGAATAACTGAAATCACTTTTCTGAGAAAATTGGCATAGAGATTTGTTCTACTTGTGTTTCATGCATGTAGTTTACCCATAATTATCAATTTCATTACTGAACCTTTATGCCCAAGCTCCCTGCGCTTTGTTGACTTAACAACATTATAATTGATTACTGCATCGCTAATATTCCCATAGAATGTAACATTTTCCAGTGATTTACACAGATACAGGGGTGGGTTGATCTGCAACCATGGGCAAACTCAAATGATCAAGGCTGCAAAGCGGTGCTAAGCCATCAAGGACAAACAGTTAAACTCACTATCAATGACAATTATTAAACACATAGCTATACACAATAAGACCGAAGGATCTGCAACAAGAGGTCTTTTCTTGACGGCTGCAGATGTCATGTTCAAAAGTGTTCCACAAAGGCACCTTTTTGGCACTTTGAATGTTTTATTTGGGTATTTAGATTTAATGTATTTCGTGGTTTTCAGTTGCATTCCTGGATTCCCAAGGATTAATAATAGGAGTAATAAGGAATGTGAGTTTGATTAGTTTATTTATACTAGCTATGGAGTTAGTATCATCAATATTACGGGTTTTGCTGTGAGCTACTGGAGCATGTTATTATTGAAGACCAAATCATTAAGCATGCATAACATGCTTAACCCCCACCCCCCTCCCTTGATAATGGCAAACCTTGATTTGATCCCCACTGGAGTGGAGTTCAAGAATAATCACTGCATAAAGGCAAAAAGTTGTTTTTATTGTGTAGTAAATTACTACTGTTTTGCACCTGAATTACTTCTGCCAGTCAGTCCTTCATGCTTTTTGACTAGTGCCACTGCAAATAATCAGATGTTCAGTAAGAATTTTAAATTTTATTAGGAAAATTGGCTCTCAAGTACTCGTTAAGATGATGTGATTTGCACACTTACTAAATAAAGATGGATTGCTGGCACTAGCAATGGTATCTGCACTATCTTGCAGGTTTGCCAACTGAAATTTGTACGTGTCAGAAACTTACACATGCATACCGGCTTTGAAATTGGGTCACTACTGCTGACACGCATAGCAATCCGAGTCATACCCAGATTTGACCCAAATCAATAAAAGTGATACATGCGCCAAGAGCTATGTTTTGAGTGCTGACTAGCACGTTAAGCACAAGGGTGTCTATACTTAATGATGTTAGTTAGTGGACATGATTCCACGTAAGTTTGCGGAAAGCAAGGTACATTTCCTGCAAGTGGGTCTGGCTTTTCACATACCTAACACACCATAATATGACACATACCCAATATAAAGTGGACATGGCTCATGAAAGAAGCTGGCTTAGACTGAATTTAGTACAATCGATTAGTGGGCGTGGCTCCACATAGGCCAGCAGGCAGCTATGAGCATGGTTTTGTGCATACCTGTAGACTTTAATATCACCAATAAATGGGAGTGGCTGCAGGCTGTCATCCAATAAGTGGGCGTGGCTCATGAAAAGCTGGGTTGCATCAGGACTTGACTATGATGTGTTTATATACCACCGTATTAATTTGCTTTGCATGTGATCGAATCCAGGTCAGACCGGATAATTTTTAGAGCTGGATGACCTGGACAAAATGTGACCCATTTGACCCGGGTGACTCAACCCGGTTTCAACACTGGTGCATACTATGTGTGCACTCCATAATATGTTAATATTTCTTTCCTTACCTAGTCAATGAGTGTAGCGTAAGACTGTGGTGTTGATTGCTCTATTAGAATATATCAATCTTGATGACTGTTCAATTAGAGTATATTGTTCTCACTGGTACTATTTATCCAGCCTTAATCACCCCTACTGAGTTTGAAGTAAATGCATGTATCTTATGCCAAGTAGTGAACAATCATCAGGAAACTTCAATCAACAGATGGGGTGATTCGCAGCACATGACTACAGGAAGTAACATATGCATGATCATGTAGCTGTTTTTAGCAAGTAGACTGCAACAGTTTGATCTCCTTCTTGACCCAACGAAGCTCCATCACCCACACAAATTACACCAATCACTTTAACCTACATAGCCTACCAAATTGCTAGTGGAATAAAGTACTTGTCGTCACTCAAATATGTCCATCGTGACGTAGCTACAAGAAATGTTCTAGTTGGTAAAGACTATGTTGTGAAGATCGCTGACTTTGGGATGAGCCAGAACCTTTACAGTGCTTATTATTTCAAGGTGAAAGGTCGTACCATTTTACCAATCCGCTGGATGGCCTATGAATGTTTCTTTGGTAAATTCTCAGTCAAGACAGATGTGTGGGCATTTGGTATCACCCTGTGTGAGATATTTACACTAGCCAAGCAACAACCTTATTATGAAATGGGTGACCAACAAGTAATTGACTCTGTTTTGAAAGGAGAGAAATGAATACTAATGGCCAAACCTGACAATTGTCCAGATGAACTCTATGAAGTGATGCTCAGCTGTTGGGTCCATGATCCTAGCAAGAGAGCCAATTTCGTTGACTTGTTTGATGCATTAAAAGAAATTACTAACAGGCAATGAATGAATGTGTTTTGATGTGAGTGTGTGTATAGCTAGCTAGACTCACTGTACTTTATTTATATCTTACAATCACTAGTATTTGGACTACACTCCTTACATGCCATTCCACACCATGGTCAAATATAGCTAAACTACATTTTTAGTGCATTGTTGTGTCAATAAAAATCATATTACACCAACCAATATCCATTTTAATGAGCGTTAGTGCGCGGAAGTTGTGCGGAAATTTACGATATTGTCTCTAGTCTTGGGTATTGTTCACGCAAGAGAAACTGTGAGTATATCTGTTGTATGAATAATAGTGTAATAGTATTAAGTGTTGTATGTGTACATGAATTAGCAAAGTGTTAACACTAGTACTGTCGGTATGGTTTTCCCCCAACGGTTCTGTTCTCCTCAATATCGATGTGCCCACATCCGTTGACGATCAATTTTGCATTAGCTCAGTATTTTGCAAGTACAACTCATTGCATTAGTGTGTGTTGTGATATATTGATTATACGCATAATGGTGGACTCCGTTGTGTATCAAATGTTTACCATAAGGCCATATGATAGGTGGGAGTGACCAGCTACACAAGTGGGATAACTTCGTGAATTTTTAATTGAATGTCATGCTTGGTAGATAACTCTACAATAGTTTATTGACTATTTGCAGTGAGTGTACAGTTGTGTGCTGGTCCAGTATATAAGATGTGTCTTCAAAAAAGATACACAAGTCTGATGTGTCGGGTGTACTGTACTCAAGCTTGACTGCACTACTGCACCTGGCTTTTCTATTTTCATACAAAACCTACAATCTTAGGGTTTCCACGACTTCTTCAAAATAATTTACTAACTGCTGTTTTATGTTGGACTAACTCTCACTTGAATACAGCTGCAGTGGTGATAAATTCCATTGCCTTCTTGGGGTAGAAATTGATCGAAATATTTGCAAAATCCGAGTTTATGAGCCGTAACTCTCAGAAGCCTTGATCCTTTATCACAATGCTGGAGTTCAACCTTCCTCTGTGAGTAAACCTTCACCTAAAAGCATCGGTAGTTTGATTGGTAAGGTAGGTTTCCTGTCGCTGCAACATTTGAGCACGGTTTTGGGCTCCAGAAATAGGTTTTCGTCTATGGACACCAAACGATTGATAGCCCAAACTTCCTCATACCACAATAGTAATCATCCATCAACAAAGAAGTCACATACAAAGTATGGTTAAGTTGTGACATCTCTTACCATCTGGGTGAGCATGATAGAGGGTAAAATTAGTCCTAAATCACACCTTGACTACATAATTTGCTCACTCAACTGCTAAAAATAGAAATCTTGGCGTAAACAACTGTATGATCCCTAAAGTACAGCTAGAAGTGAGGTTATCATTGTCAGGTATCGTAAAATAAAATGGCGCTAAGGAAGTTACAGTAAGCTTGCGTGATTTCTGCCATTTAAATACTTGATGTCTTATGCAGTGCTATGACAACTGTGATTCTTCCCTCAATATAAATATTGCCTGTCCATTAATAATAAACAAATAAATGTAGGCAGTGTATCATTACTGACCACACCCAAGCCTAGCCACATGAGCCTGATTGAATAGGCTAAGTGCATTTGCATCTGAATCGCAGTGATGATAACTCTGCTATTAGTTATACTTTATGGATCATTCGGTTGTTTTACACTAAGATATCTATTTTTAAGCAGTTGAGTGGACAAGTTGTGCAGTCAAGGTGTGATTTCGGGAAAATTATGCCCTATATCATGTTCACCCAGATGGTTAGAGATGTCACAACTTAACCATACTTTGTATGTGACTTCTTTGTCAATGGATGATTACTACTGTGGTGTGAGGAAGTTTGGGTTATCAATCATTTGGTGTCCATAGACGAAAACCTGTTTTTAGAACCCAAAATCATGCTCAAATGATGCAGCGACAGGAAACCTACCTCATCAATCAAACTACCGATGCTTTTAGGTGAAGGTTGACTCACAGAGGAAGGTTGAACTCCAGTATTGCAATAAAGGATCAAGGCTTCTGAGAGTTACAGCTCATAATCTCGGATTTTGTAGATATTTCGATCGATTTCTACCCCAAGAAGGCAATGGAATTTATCACCACTGCAGCTGTATTCAAGTGATAGTTAGTCCAACATGTAACAGCAATTAGCAAATTATTTTGAAGAAGTTGAATTTTTATGTTGGAAACCCTAATTATCTATTTTCATACTTGAACTTATATTATATCACCTAGGCAGCATGTTGCTAAAGATGGGTTTAGTGCTGAAGTGGAGAGCCTAGGCTTTTTCAACTGATTGCCGTTTTGAGTGCACACTGGATGTAATTGTAGTGTAAGTCGGCAATTATCGGCAGGTACCAATTATCGGCACTTGTAAAGTATAGTGGCTACAAGATATATGGAGGCTACCCAGTAACACAATGGGCTGTTATACCCTCAAACATTTCTTACGATTGTTTTCATTCGGTAATTATTGTTGTTAAAGTGCTATACAAGCTATGTCGATTAACCATGGAATTGCGTAAAAATAATTTTATAATGAAAACCAGTATGTTTTTGTGTCTAACCTGAATATCTCTCGAACAGCTGGCCTCATCTTTGTAAAACTTCTGTGTAACGGAGTTATCCAAGGACTGCACCTCCTATAAAAATTTCACAAAGAACCAACGAGCCATCATGGAGTTATGTACAAAATCGCACTTTGTGCTGATAATTGGTCAATCACAGAAGTACAGGTGCTGATAATAGGTACCCCATGCTGATAATTGGCACACGATACGCATTGCGATTTTCCTTATAACAAGACATTCACTCATGTAAGGTAATTAAAATTTGGTGCGCTAAGAGATGAAGGACTGCTCTGTTAAATGGTTCAAACCGGAAGTTCATATGTCAATGAATTAAGGATTTACAATTGTGTGATGAAGTGGTGCTGATAATTGGTGATTTATGCTAACTGTGATTAAAAATTTTACCACTTTTCACCAATCTATTATTCTCTAGTAGCTTAAAATTGTTGAACTGTTTCTTGAAGATTTGAGTGCTGTTTTATTTTCTGGTGAATTACTTTAATATAATTATGACCCGCTGAGCAAAAAACTGGTTGTTTTTATATGTTTTGAATTCAATTTTATTATCTATAGTAACAAAGGAGTGTACAGCCGAAGTTTCATCCTTTTGTGATGATAGTTTTGGAGTTATAGTGCTAGACAGTTGGAACAGGAATAAATTCAATTTGTACAGCAACAATATGGCAAATAAAAAGAAACACTTATTTAATCATTTATAACCAGAGTTGGGGGTAACTAGTTACTTCTGTAACTAAGTTATGTAACTGATTACTTTTAAAGTAACTAGTAATATAACTAGCTACTTGCTTTGTAACTAGTAACTTGTAACTAGGAGTAATTGTCTGAAAAGTATCTAAGTTACAATAGTTACATTGTAACTAGAGTTGGGCGGTATTGCATTTTAAAGTTTGGTACGGTATTTTTAAAAATACCTCGGTATAAGTAAATACCTTCAACATCAGTGGAACCTGTCTAAGTGACCACCTCACTAAATAGACCAGACTTTAAATTCTTGAAAACATTTGTATTGCGATCCACCTGTCTGATGCAACCACTTTGGGTCTTTGGCCAAGTGGTCACTAGTTCATTCCACTCTATTTGAAATTGACTATTGACGTACAGTATAGCTATGCTAATATCATTATAATGTATGTGTACTAGTTTTTGTACTTTATGACATAAATAACTGATTATGATTGTAACTTTTTCACAAGTTGTGTACATATGAATATTACATCATCTATGATATAGTTCAAACAACAAAACCACACACAGGTACTCATGTAGCAAATTAGTAATACATAATACTACTACTAAGTGACTGAGTCAGAATTAAGCAAGATTCTGGGACAAAAATACCAGTTTGTCAACCATTGCAGGCTTTAGATGGCTGCGATGGGGTGTGACAATTTTTCCCTGGAGCACTGGAAACATGTTCAGAAAGTGAACTTGTTGCACACACTGACAAATACTTGGAAGCCAAGTGAGACAAGCAAGGGTAGTTATGGCACTCAATATGCCACCATTCTAATGGATCATCTTCAACATCTATGCATGGCCTGTCTGTATAAGACCTTACCTCCTTCACTACTTTGTCCCTTGGCGTCAGCCTTCGCTGTTCACTGTCATTGGAACTCTTCAAAATTCTTGCAAGTTTGGACTTCTTCTTTGGAGGTAACTGCTCATCACAAGGGTCACTGCTACTTGTAGCAACTGAGGTAAGTGAAGACTGAGCTGGTTCTGTTTCCTCTGCTACTGCCAGATGGAAAATCTGTAATCCTTCTTGAATCACTGCTTCCTTAAAAGCTGTCTGGTTTTCCTCAGCTATATGCTCCACTGTAAACCTTGGACCTAAGAAAGAAGAGATGTCTAAGAAGTATTGAACCTTGGAATCCCTGTGTCTTGAATCTAGATCAGTATGTATACGACGCTTCATATCTCTGACTAATGAAACATCATCATCTTTCTCAACCAAAGCTTCTTCATGAATATGTTTGATGACAGACCTGATAGATGAGATTGATACATAATGCTCGCCAGAGAGAAAATCTGTGAGGTCATCCAAAGAAGACAACACCGTGCTGATAGCCTCAAGAACTTCAGTATCCTGCTAAGTTGGTAAGAGATGCGAATACTTGCGGTCAGCACTCAACACTATACGGATTGCTTGGACTTGCTCAAGAATGCGAGAAACCATCTTTTGAATGGACCCCCATCTGGTAGGACAATCTGCCACTAATGTGTGAGAAGGTAGACTGTTATCTGTCTGAGCCTTTGCAAGATCCCGTCTCTTTCCATGACATGGAAAAGGTGCTCACAATCTTTCTGGCTAGCCCTAGAGCTCTTGTACATCGATCATCACACTTAATGGAATTGGTGATTGCAAGACGTAGATTATGGCCAAAGCAAGACAATCTCATCCAGTCCAGTCTTGATGCTGCATTCACTATATTGGCCCCACTATCTGTTGTCAAGCACACCTGCTTACTTTCATCCAATTCCCAAGCCTCCAGGCTACACTTCATAGCTTCCGCTAAATTCTCACCAGTGTGATCCTCTGGCATGAATGAGGTTTGAAGACACCTGGACCTCAATTTCCAATCACGAATAAAATGAATTGTATAAGACAAATAAGGCTTCATTCCTTCACTGGACCATAAATCTGTTGTTGCCGAAAAATACATCACATCACTGATTTCCACAGCCACTGTATCCCTGGTAGCATTATGTAAAGTTGGAATGGCTGTCTTGGTGAAGTATTTTCTAGAAGGTAGTTCATATTGCTTGTCAAACGCGTCAACTAGTTGTTTGAATCCAGGTTTCTCAACGGTATAGATGGGAACCATATCCTTCGCCAAATATACAGTGATGGCGTCTGTAAGTTTCTTCCATCACTTTGACTTCCTATCATACTTCCCCATTCGAGCGAATGATTCCTTAATTCCCATGGTACTAGTACTCGGACCTTTGCGGCGTTTACCCTTTTTTCCTTGCTGCTGCTTTTTAGCTTTGACTGCTACTTCGTACTTGTCCAGATGTTTCGCTCGTAAGTGTGAAAACAAGTTAGAGGTATTCCCATCACGTGCAACAACAGGGCGTTTACAATACAAACAAATTTTTTCCCCTCCTTATTAACACGAAAGTGTACCCACACTACTGACTTAGTTTTATCTTTTTGTCTCACATTGTCGGATTCTTCTTTGTCAGTGGCTTCTTCATCGTTGTTACTGTCCTCGTGGTCCACTTCACTAGCATCCATTTTATGCATGCGCACTTCTTTCGGTATTCGGTATAATTAAAAAGGCATACCAGTATTGGGTTTATACCGTTGTTAACTACTAATACCGGAATACCGCCCAACCCTAATTGTAACTACAACTAATTATGCTTTAAAAGCAAGAGCACTTCAATTTTTGTGCTATATATGCTACAGCCACATTAAGTAGACATATTCTGTTTATTGTTCTCTATGATTCAGCTTGAGTGACAGACGTAGCAATAATTAAAACTGACCTGAAATAGCCACAGAATTGTTCTTTTAAGTGCACATATGTATTGCATCCTTAATGATGCATATCAGAGCAAAATTCATGTTACAAAAGCTAAAAACAAGGCATAATTTTTACTGCAAAAGTCACTAGTAACTAGAGTACTTAGTTACCTTTTGAAAAGTAACTGTAATTGTAACTAAGTTACATAGGATGAAAGTAACGTGTAACTAGTAACTAGTTACTTTTCTGAAGTAACTACCCCAAGTCTGTTTATAACTCATGACTGAAATAAGCTACGAAGACAGGGTTTGTTCACCATGAACTGGCAAATTGATCGAAGTATAGTGTTTTTCCTGTATGTCTCTGTGTGGACAAAGGAGAAGGCCATTTAAACAATGAAATGATGACAGTAAACTTTAATTCTACAGCATCATACATAACTCACTTGCCTACACTGCACAAACACAAAACAAAGATTTTCTTATTCCCCATGAAAAGGCAAATCTGGTTTTATTGATTTGATCTTTATTGCAATGCATACCGATGTGATTAAAATGTTTGTAATTTTTATGTAACATGTTTATTTTTACCCAATTTATTTCAATACATTTCTATACTCAGTGGGTCACATATGCCTGTGGCTCTAACATTTTATAATGCTTTCTTGATCACTGAACTTTTAGACATCATTTGTGTCAGAAATTAATGTATGTACACAAAATCTTTTGATGCAAATGGTCAAAATTGAAAGTAGGCCTTGACTGAATTCGACTATACAAGCATAATGCAATGCTACTGTACATGGAAGATTATTGAAAACTACTGTGACGTGCATAAAGTTTCAGTACAAGGTGCAACAAATCATGTTTACAGGTAGTTTTAGGTATTACAGAATGTTTAGGATTTGTTATTAGAACAAGTATACACAAAAATTTGGAATTTTCAACTAGAGTAGGGACCATGTCGAGAAAAAGTACTGAAACTAGGTTGAGTAGTACACAATATTAAATCACAGTAAAACAATAAGAAGTGTTATATCCCTACTGTGCCTGAGTTACCAAAGCGCAGTAGGGATGTAACACTTCTTATTGTTTTACTGTGATTTAATATCGTGCACAGTTTCAGTACTTTCTCTCGATATGGTCCCTATTCTATCTAGTTGAAAATTCCAAATTTTTGTGTGTACTTTTTTGTTAGCTTTTTTTTGTAAAATGGAATTATGACTGGTGAACCCATGTCTACCGCATCAAAAGAAGGAATAGTATCACGTGCCCCAGTTATCAATTATGGTCTAAAGATGCAGTATCCATTATGCTTTGTTGTTAGCCCGTTACACAGCATTACAAATCAAGAACTGTTCGAAAAGTGTCTCTGCAATCAAAATAGCCACTATGAAAAATACGGATGATTTCCATTATACAAACCTAGGGAAGCCATCACACGCTATTGCCAAAGTATTCATCAGAGCACTTCGTTGTCCTATTAAGAATCATGAAATGCCAAGAGAAATACATCTCTGTAATCAAAATAGCCACTGTAGAAGTATGGACAATTTCTGTTACAAACCTAGAGAAGCCATCATGCGGCTAGCTATAGCTATCACTGAATCGACACCTTGCGCTGTCAGCAAAGATGAATGGGACACAAAGGAGGACAACGGTAAGTCCATGAAGAATGCATGGTACGCACTGCGGCATGCCTAAAGGCACATCTCAGGCTGAAGCGACGTTGAACAGTGAAAAAATCAAGCCCTTAGATGCAGCTGTTATCGAGGTACACTTGTCTGAAAACATCAGTCAGTCAGTCAGTCAGTAGAAAATTCTGTTGAATAAATTAAAAAAAAAAAAATCCGTAGCGACTTGTTGAAAGCATTTTGGGTCGATCTGAAGGCTTTTTTGGGCTTAGATTTACCTAACCAATACTGCCTTATCATCGTTAGGAAAAATTGAGGCTGGTTTCTGGATGATGCTAGTTCGTGGGCCACGCCTACTTCTTTGTGGTCCCTACTATACAGTTACTATCGTACTGTATGATAACTGAAATCACTTAATTATGAGAAAATTGGCAAAGGATTTGTTCTAATTGTATTTCATTCTATGGCATATGTGCATGTTAGTCTGTTGTAAATATCAATTTTCATTATGGAACCTTTATGCCCAAACTCCCTACACTTCATTGACTACATTACTTAACATTTTATTTGATTATTATGTAGCGAATACAGGGGCAGATCCAGGGGAGGTTTGAAGAACTCCATGGAACCCAACTTTCAGAAGAGTGTTAATATTCCTTGATGAATTTCTGTTAATTAATTACCTTAATTAATTCCCTTTGAGACCTGAAAAATGTGTTTAAAATAATTTGCGGTTTTGTGGTGTTAATAGATTATTTGCTGTATGGTCTAAATTCTTCTTCCCGGACACAAGGAAACTTTATGAAGTCGATCTATATACAATGGTTCACCTCTGCAGTGATTATCAGGCGAATCATAGGGGTGGAACATGCCATACAATCCTTAACCTTTCTTCCGGCTTTGTGATGTTTGACACCAATTTGGTAAGCGTCCATATCTTGGTGATGGTAACTCCCATAATCGAAAACTAAGAACCATTGTATGCAGAATCACGTGGCAAATCCAATGACATTTATTCCAAATCCGTACACTGAAGTATGCAGGAGTTATGGCCGTGTTTATTTCGAAGAAGAAATTACGTGTGTTTATAAAATGGCATCTTGTTTAACATGATGTTCTTTACGATTTCCTGTCTTTTAAAACATACATCACTGGAATCCCCATTCATCAAACAATCTGTTAAATGTGACCCCATTGGTATAGCCCAAAGCATGCGGAAGCTACAGTGTCGTGAAGTTTTCAAAATTTTCAAGGGTCAAATCAACCCCTTTTCGATCTCAAAGGTTATGTTCAGTAAACTAATCAGTTTATCAGTCAGTCAAACACTTATAGTGGCAAAACACTCATTTTGCCTCTCTTTGTTGCAAAATCACACAAACGTGCTATCCCAACATCTTCATATGCTCTAATAATAATAATATTGTTTTGCTATTTTAAAGCTATTACAGATCCTTTTAAAGGCTTAAATTGTAAAATTTAGCAGTGAAACATTGCTGAACAGTGATCATTTGATATGAAATACTGCTAGGTAGCTAAATATCAAACGCTACAGTAGTACCGTTTAAGTAGGGATTGTGGTGAAACTTTTGGGCACCGCTCAAAATTCCACCTTCAAAAATCATCCTAGAGACATTTTACATGATGAAAATCACCTTTACGGAATAGTACTGGTCCATATAATGCATACTACAGCATTAAATATAACAAAACGCTTAACAGGTGGCCGGATATAGAATTTTAAAAAATTGCTAGAACTCAGATTTTAGTCTCACTGACTGCCTGACTGACCACAGTCGCAGCCAAACAAAGCAGCGCATGGTCACCATTTTACGTCACAATAACAAACTCACCAGTGGGATCTGCCTTTTGGGGTTCCGACGAGTATAGGTCCTTTGCGCCTTGTCTTTTCTTTTATCTTCAATCAGACTGCTTGTCTTCTTCTTCAATCAGGCTGCTTGTCTTCTTCTTCATCCAACGAAACCATATGTTAATTTTCCGTATCAACGCTTTCTTTCGGCAGCATATTTAGATGCCACAGAATTATTTCAGAGCTGGATTTCAGAAGCGCTTCATTCCTGGCGCTACTACGAGAAATATGCTTGCTGGATATCTGCAACTTCATGATTGGTATCCACTTCGCGATATGCTTTTGACCGCACCCACTGAATAAAGATCTAGGTGGACTAATAGTGAAAGAGTACTGAGACCTGACCTCTTAACAATCTAGCTAGCTATTTACTTAACAATAAACAAGATCACCTCAGGTCTAGCTAGCCTTTGGCTGACTTTTGAATGAGTCTAATACAACAGTCATGTATGATAGAAGAGTTACAAGTTACACTTTTATGGTAGACATAGCAAGTTATTTTTATAAGAAAAAGAAGCAAGCTAACCAATATAACATTAGTATTATTGTTCTAAAGGAGACAGGTACCCCCCTCAGCAACAGCAAGGTCGACGGCTGGAGGCACACAGGGACGCTTGGATCTAGAACGTGATCCCCTGATACATATCACTGAAGAGAGCAGCAAGGAGAACTCCAAAGTACAGCAAAGCCTGCCCATAACCACAGAATATGGGGAACTCCACTTCTCACTGAGCAAATGGGCAAGATGTTTATAAGTGATGGTATCTGCCTTTCCCATACCTACAGGTGCGGAAAATACAAGTGGGCTAATACAAGTTACATTGTAGGTATTTGTGCAACAACAAAAACTAAACAAACTAGTATTTTAAAAATTGTTAATTCAAAAATGAAGTAGGGATCTATGCAATAAAAAGTAGTGAAACAAGAGACGAATGATAGTGTTACAGCGTAACTCAGTGGGAAAGTCCCTACTTTGGCACATTAGCTATTATTTTGTTCAATGCCAAAGTAGGGACTTCCCACTGAGCTATGCTGTAACACCATTACTTGTCTCTTGTTTCACTACTTTTTGTTGCATAGATCCCTACTTCATTTTTAAATTAACAATTTTTAATATACTAGTGCAATTACCATGTCTCTTCCTGTGTTAAATGTCTAGATCTGCTTCTGTAATATTCCCATACGTAGAATGTGCCATTTTCATAAAAGCCAGTGATTTAAACAGACAAACAGGTAACCGTGGTCAAAGTGAAAGTCAACAATATGCATGGCTGCAAAATAGTGCCAAGTCAGTAGTAGTCAAGTTAAACCCAATATCAATGACAATGAACACATAACTATACACAATTTGTGACCGGATTTGCAAAAAGGTAGCTTTTTGCACACAAAATTTGACTTATTTTTTTGAACTTTGAAGTTTCATAACTTTTGTATCTTTGCATATAATTGCCTGAAATTTTCCATGGGTGCAGCTAAGGTATCTGGCTACATTTAATAGTTATACCATGGCTGCAAGGGATTTGCTGATATATACACCCAAAGCCTGAGGGCTGCAGGTGTATAATATCAGCAAATACCAAGCAGCCATGGTATATGTGATATATATCACTTGGGGTGCACTCGCCTAATAGGTGAAAGAACTACTGAGAACTCATCCTGTTTGTTTTATACAGTAGCATCTGAAGATCGATCGTGGTTTTAATAGTGTGGGCTAATAGCCATCAGAACGTTATCCATAAGTTAAACATCATTAATATGTTACTATGCTTCAACACGCAATGTTAGAAAACTTGTGATTGTGGGATGGAGTTTATATTGTTATCATTTTTGTACTAAGTTAAGCCAACTAACTTCGCTATTGGGACAGTAAGTAAGTTATTATATTAAGTTAAGTACTTAGTACTGTAAGTTACTAACCTATTTGAACGTATATAGCAGTAGTAGCTTTACTGTTCCATGGTCTGTTCAAAGGCTGATACACAGTGGGTAAAAACATGCATCTACAATCGCCCAAACAATTATTTTGTGCCTTCATTATCCTTTAGTAACAACCAACCAGTCTATCTTAGCAAATATACTCAGCTTAGCACACACTACAAAATGAGTTGTACAATGCAAAGCTCTGTGTCACTCAATATAACGAGTCAAAGCGCATCCATTCTTTGAACTGGCTGGGTATCAAAATCATTGGAAAACCGCTTTCCCATGATATTGCCTGGGCAATAGCTTGATATTCCCTGGGCAATATGCAAGTTAAACACCGAGCGGCACCTTTGAACGCCCAAGCTAACGTGGTATATTTTGAAACTAAGAGCAAGTTAATCAGTATGCCTAGTCAAGTGTTACATCACTTTGTTTGCTGGCATGTAAAATATGTGGAAAAAGTACCTTTTCGCAAACCCAGTCACATTTATAAGAGAGATGGATCTGTCACAAGAGATCTTAACGCTTCGCCAATTATTTGCAATGATTTTGATGGTCCTTCCAACTGCAGATGCCATGTTCAAAAGCATTCCAGAAAGGCACCTTTTAGCACTTTGACTGTTCTATTAGGGTATTTGAATATTCTATTAGAGTACATATTTTTCATGATTTTTAATTCCTCTCAAATTCTTACTTATAGATCCCTTAGCTGGTTGAGGAGAGAATTTGATTCACTAGCCCTCCCTCCTTTTTGCTGCCGATACATTGTCCATTGATCGCTACTTTAACTGCAGTTACAGATTGTACTGAAGTAGTTAATGTCACATTCTCTTATTTAATAGAAAAGGAGTGACATGTTCTTGTTCAAGACCAAGGCAATGCTAGAGAAAAGGTTCAACTATAATATGTTATTGTAATCTACCAATTCTTGCCCCCAAAATACTTATAACTTGACTGCGTGGTAGCACTCTCATTATAGCTCACTTACATACGTATGTGACAACATGCCTAACTACTTTAATATAGTTTTTTTTTTAATGTTAATTTAAAATGAAGTAGGGATCTATGCAACAAAAAGTAGTGAAACAAAATATGAATGATGGTATTACAGCATAGCTCGGTGGGAAGTCCCTACTTTGGCATTGAACAAAATAATTGTTAGAGCTAATGTGCCAAAGTAGGGACTTTCCCACCGAGCTATGCTGTAATACCATCATTCATCTCTTGTTTCACTACTTTTTGTTGCATAGATCCCTACTTCATTTTTAAAACAATTTTTAAAAATACTATTTTTTTTTGTAGTAGTAGCACAGCTAGCTAGAGTGTAACTTGTGGCTGTTCTATTAGATTATCTGTTGTATTAGAGTGACTGTTGTATTAGAGTTTCTAAACCAAAACAGCCAAGCAGTAAAAAAAGAGTGCGGCCCCCAAAAAGGCCAGGGTGAAAAAAGATGTGAAATCCAAGATGGCGGCCAAAAGATGGTTGTGATGATTGGTTAATGGCAAAAATTTTAATTATGACAACTCAGGTCAATTTGCATTGTCTCCTCCACTTGGATTCAGTACCAAATTCACCTGAATTGTCATAATTAAAATTTTGGTATTAACCTATCATCACAGCCATTTCTTGTCCGCCACCTTGGATTTCACATCTTTTTTCACCCTGGCCTTTTTGGGGGCTGCACTCTTTCTTTACAGCTTGGCTGTTTTGGTTTAGATATCACTTCTTTTTGTATTGCAAGCCACAAAGCCGGCCATAAACTGGCTTTGGTGCTTCCTTTTAACTTTTTTCTTTACTGCAGGAATTGTGGAACAAAGAAGTAATTGTGTGTATAAAATATTTGTATATTTAATGATTATTACATACTGTAGTTAATAAGGTGACTTCTTACATAACTGAACTGTAGCTGAAACTCTCATCATTTGTAGTTGAACTCTTTTCAGAGTGACTTGTTTCTAGCTGCACTCTCTACATGGTGATTTGTTTCCAGCACATATTTCTACAGGGTGATTTGTTTGTAGCTGATTCTCTATAGGGTAACTGGATTCTAGCCGATATCTCTACAGGGTGACTTGTTTCCAGGCGGTCTTTCTACAGGGTGATTTGTTTGTAGCTGATCTCTCTATAGGGTAACTTGTTTCTAGCTGAACTATCTACTGGGTGACTTGTTCCTAACTGATCTCTCTATATGGTGATTTTTTTCCAGCACATATTTTTACTGGGTGATTTGTTTGTAGCTGATCTCTATAAGGTAACTTGTATCTAGCTAATATCTGTACAGGGTGACTTGTTTCTAGCTGATCTCTCTACAGGGTGACTTGTTTGTAGCTGATCTCTCTACAGGGTGATTTGTTTGTAGCTGATCTCTATGCGGGTTACTTGTTTCTAACTGATCTCTCTTCAGGGTGACTGCTCTATTTGAGTATCTCAATCTCTTACTTGCTATACCAAGTTGGATTTCGTGTTATAACTCTCTGACTTATAGTCTGATTCTTCTACACCATTGAAGAGCCTTTCTAAGTTGATTACTCCATCTGTACAGCGATTTTCAAAGCATTACTCCAAGCGGTTTATCAGGTAGGTGTGGTAAGTAGTTGTTTTTTATTAGCTAATCTTGATTGCATAATTGTTACACACTGTTAGTTTTTTTTGTTGTATCTTTGTGATGTTTAGCTCGATTTCTTTCAAACCTCAAAAGGTTTGAGATTTAATAGTTAAGCTATTCACCCACTAATTTTCAGCTTCTTCCCATAGGCAGTTTACCCTGTAGACATTACAACATATTGGTGTTATATTTTGTGAATAATCACTAATAACTCCTTCACTGCATGGTAGTGTGTCGTGCAGCCCAAGAAGCCGGTGCGCAACACCCGTGAGTATATTGACAGGAAGAACGAAAACGTAATTTTCGCACCTCCATAGCTCTGTGCTGCCTTGATGAAACAACACGATTTTTGCTGTGGACATGCCCTCCAACTTCAGTACTCCACATTCCAAATGTGAGAGAAATTGCTTCAAGCGTTCCCGAGATATGCGACTTCAAAAATTGGCTTAGTTTCTTCATTTTTTTTCTTCCTCTTTTCACACACTTACAAAACTGCTATAAAACATGGACGCAATATCCAATTGCCTTGAAATGTGGCACACAGAAGGGGAGTATAAAGGCGCATCTCTGTACCAACTTTGGCTGGAATACAATAAACAGGCAGAGTTATTAGCAAGTATTCATGAAAAACAACACCAATATGTCACGCCTACAGGGTAAACCGTGTATGGGAAGAAGTTGAAAATTGGTAGGTGAATAGGTTAACTATTGAACCTCAAACCTTTTGTGGTTTGAAAGAAATCGAGCTAAAAACTAGGAAGATACAACAAAAAAAACCAACAGTGTGTAACAATTATGCCATCGAGATTAGCTGATATAAAACGACTACTTTCCACGCCTACCAGAAAAACCGCTTGGGGTAATGCTTTGAAATTTGCTGTACAGATGGAGTAATCATCTTAGAAAGGCTCTTCAATGCTGTAGAAGAATCAGACTTAAAGCCACGGAGTTATAACACGAAATCCAACTTGGTGTAGCAAGTGTGAGATCGAGATACTCTAATAGAGCAGTCATCCTGAAAAGAATTCAAGAGATCAGCTAGAAACTAGTAACCTGTATAGAGATCAGCTACAAACAAATTGCCCTGTGGAGAGTTCAGTTACAAACAATTCACCCTGTAGAGAGATTAGCTAGAAGAAGTTACGTTGTAGGGAGTTCAACTACGTAGTTCAGCTAGAAGAAGTCACCTTGTAGAGAGTTCAGCTACAAAGAAACTACCATGTAGAAAGTTCAGCTACAAACAAATCACCCTGTAAAGGGATCAGCTAGAAGAAGTTACCTTGTAGAGAGTTCAGCTACAAAGAAACCATCATGTAGAGAGTTCAGCTGCAAACAAATCACCTGTAGAAAGTTCAGCTACAAACAAATCACAGAGACCAGTTACCTTGTAGAGAGTTCAGCTACAATCAATTCACTGATCAACTAGAAGAAATTACCTTGTGGAGAGTTCAGCTACAAACAAATCACCCTGTAGAGAGATCAGCTAGAAGAAGTCACCTTGTAGAGAGATCAGCTAGAAGAAGTCACCTTGTAGAGAGTTCAGCTACAAAGAAACCACCATGTAGAGAGTTCAACTACAAACAAATCACCCTGTAGAGAGATCAGCTAGAAGAAGTTACCTTGTAGAGAGTTCAGCTACAAAGAAACCATCTTGTAGAGAGTTCAGCTACAAACAAATCACCTGTACAGAAGTTACCTTGTAGATAGTTCAGCTACAAACAATTTTCACCCTGTAGAGAGATCAGCTAGAAGGACTCACCTTGTAGAGTGTTTGGTTACAAAGAAACCACCATGTATAGTATGTTCACGTTGAGCTGAATCCTGAAAAACAGCTAAAAATTAAAAGCGGATTTTTTTCTCAATAGAGTTAACATTTCAGCCCACCAGATGATTATTGGTAACAGCAAAGGTGTCAAGAACAGACACGTATGCTTTGGCTCCATTACAAGTTCCGGAAAGGGCTGTAATGGACACTGTACTTATATGGCTTCCCCATAGGAAATCTATTGTGAAAATTTTGATTGGCCATAAATATTATGCCAAACATTTGAACAAAAAGATTTTGAAATATTTTTAGCGGGTCAAGCAGCACTACAAATGAGCCAAATTTCAAGATCGTGTGTAATTGCATCCATGAGTTATTAAATGTTTTTGAGGGTTCAGCTCAACGTGAACATACTATAGAGTTCTGTAATAAATATATGTATTATATATTATAATTTGTACGTTTACTTATAAAGTCAGAAATATTTAAAGTATTTAACATCTGCTTCATCTTTTCTTCTTCCTGTGGTATATAAGAGTGGTCAAATACAAAAAGAAGTGAAATCTAATCCAAAACAGCCATATATAAGATAGGTTAAAAAAGCCCTAAAGCCGGCCATAGGCCGGCTTTGGGATATACAAATACAAAAAGAAGTGAAATCTAATCCAAAACAGCCAAGCTGTAAAAAGAGTGCAGCCCTCAAAAAGGCTATGGTGAAAAAGATGTGAAATCCAAGGTGGTGGCCAAGAAATGGCTGTGATGGTAGGTTAATGATAAAAAATTTAATAACAACAATTCAGGTGAATTTTGTGCCAAGACCAAGTGGCACCAAAATTCACCTGAATTGTTGTTATTAAAATTTTTTGCCATTGACCTACCATCACAGCCATTTCTTGGCCGCCACACCTTTTTTCACCATAGCCTTTTTGAGGGCTACACTTCTTTTTTACAGCTTGGCTGTTTTGTATTAGATTGTCATAGTTCAGCCAAACTTGGTATCAAGATGCGCCTTTATACCCTCCTTCTGTATGCCAAATTTCAAGGCAGTCGGAGATGGTGTTCACATTTTATGGCAGTTTTTGTAAGTGTGCGAAAAGAGGAAGAAAAATAAGAAAAAAAATGAAGAAACTAAGCCAATTTTTGAAGTCGCATATCTCGGGAACGCTTCAAGCGATTTTGCTCAATTTGGTATGTGGAGTACTGACATTGGTGGGCATATCCACAGCTAAAATCATCTTGTTTTATACAGGAAGCACAGAGCTACCGAGGTGTGAAAATCGTGTTTTCTTTCTTCCTGTCAATATACTCACAGGTGTTGTGTGCTGGCTTCTTGGCTGCACGACACACTATCGTGTGTCTTGGTCTCGAGTCAGCCAAGGGGTGTGCAGCTAGCTAGACCAATAAGGGGTGAGTCATCTTGTTTACTGTTAAGTAAATAGCTAGATTGTTAAGAGGTGTGCATGTGGTCTTCGCCTAGTTGCGAACAGATCCCAATCGTGAAGTTGTAGCTAGTATACCTCTTAGTAGCGCCAGGACTGCAGTGCTTCTGAAATCGACATCTAAATATTCTGCTGAAAGAAAATCTTGATACGAAAAATTAACAACTCGATATGGTTTCATTAAATGAAGAAGACAAGCAGCCTGATTGAAGATAAAAGACAAGGCACAGAGGGCTTACACTCGTTGGAACCCCAAAAAGGCACATCCCACTGGTGAGTTTGTTATTGTGACATAAAATGGTGGCCGTGTGCTGCTTCGTTTGGCCTCTAGCCTTGTGACTGATTAGTCAGGCAGTCAGGTAGTCAGTCTAAAATTTGAGTTTTGGCGATATAAAAAAAAATTCTATATCCAGCCACCTGTAAGTAATTAATGCTTTATTATGTATTATATGGACTAGTACTACTCTGTAAAGGTGATTTTTGTCTTGTAAGATGTTTCTAGGATGATTTTCAAAGGCGGAATTTTGGGCAGCACGCAAAATGTTTGGGGGAATCCCTACTTAAATGGTTCTTTCCTTTTATCTTCAATCAGGATGAACATTTTTTTCTTGTTGCGATAAATCTGTATTGAGGCACAAATTTTTCCTATAAATACTTTCCTTGAGCAGCATATTTAAATGCCACAGACTTATTTAAGTGCTTGCACTTGGTAGATACCTGTAACCTCACGGCTATTTATTTATTAATTAATTAGCGCGATCTTGGTTGATTAATAACAATCGAGCACTGAGACCACCACTCTTCTTAACAGTCTATCATGATGACACAGCCTGTTATTATTGATCTAGCTGTATTCTTAATGCTAACACAATGAAAATATGAAATAGTGACACACCCCTTGGTAGTGAAAGGCCAACTTGAGATACTCTGATACAGCAGTCACCCTAATAGAACAGTCACATATGTAGAGCTGTATGCTATAACAAAATACCAAACAAACTAGTATATTAAAAGTTATTTTTAAAATGAAGTAGGGATCCAAGCGATAAAAAGTAGTGAAACAAGAGATGAATGATGGTATTACAGCATAGCTTGGTGGGAAAATCCCTACTTTGGCATTGAACAAAATGATTGTTATAACATGCCAAATTTTCCCACTGAGCTATGCTGTAATACTATCGTTCATCTCTCATTTCACCACTTTATATCACTTGGATCCGTAATTCATTTTTAATTAATAATTTTTAATATACAAGTTAAAATAGTCAAATAAAGTCTGCAATACAATATTATTGTAACTTCTATCTTCCACAATTATGTATCATTATGTCTATAGAGGAGAGGAAATCGGGTAAAAACAAGCCCCAAAGCCAGCTTATGACTGGCTACATGGTAGTTGAAACACAAAAAGAAGTGAAATCCATGCAAAACAGCCAAACTGTAAAAAAAGGTGTGGCTTTAAAGTATCTGGGTTTTAAAAAGTTGTGATATCAAAGGTGGCGGCCAAGAAATGGCTGTAATGGTGTTAATGCTGATTGGCTGAGCAAAAACTGACTGCTTTTGCAAAATTCATAAAAATGTATTGAAATATACTGGGTAAAAAATATGTATGCTATATAAAAAAATTTATGCATGCTTAATTGCTTTGGTAACAGCTGAAATCAATAAAACCCATTTACCATCAGATTAGAAAAATCACCTTTTTAGTATTACCACAGCTGATTGTGACTTTACTCACAAGAGTATCATCTGCCTGCTTTTAATATACAATAGTTTACAGAGTTTTACTATTATCTTGTGATATCAGTAGTAGAAAATTCATTATCTGTATCACAATAATGACATAGGTATCACAATAATCATGTTATCATTATTGTTGTACGTCCTACTATGCTCTAGCAACTGGTGAAAATTTTAAATAGAATGAAGTAGGGTTCCAGCAACAAAAGTATTGAAACAAGAAATCATGGTAGCTATGAGGGAAAATACCCGCTTTATATTATAGCAATGTGGCTACTTTGGTATTGGAAAGGATTATCCTACATTGCTACAATGCCTCGTAGCTACCATTATCTCTTGTTTTATCACTGGAACCCAACTTTATTTCTAAATTTACTTTTTATTATACTAATACAGCCATTTCTTGGCCACCGCCTTTGATATAATAGTACTTTTTTCTTATACCGCGCCTTTTCCACAGCTCGGCTGTTTTGGATTGGATACATCTGCTAGCAGGTCTCTAACCATTTTAGAGGTCTCTTAGTGGATTTTAAAGACCTCATTATCTTCCAAAAGATCAAAGCATTTTATGCATACCATTTTGTACATGCTATGAAAGAAAGGTGCAACCTAGGGTGTATAAGCTCAGTGACAACAACACAATAGAAGCTTACTGATGACCACAAAACAAGACAACACGAGGTAACGCTTACAATCTACATCATCAAGGGGAGCAACAACAACTATGCATGTGAGTAATGCTATTACATACCTCCCCCCTTAAACACCATTACAGAAAAAAGATGTTGTGCATATGCATGAAAATGACCTTCAGTGCTGGTCACTGTAAAGTGTTAATAATAATAAAATGAATGTATGTATTGTCAGTAACAATAATAGTCAACAAGTCTTACGACTCTTCCGCTCCTAGTTGTAACTGGTTGTCCAGACTGAGGAGTTACTGGTGGCTCATCACAAGTGGCAAGAGCTGGATTTTCATCACAATGGTATTGAAACAATGGTGGACCCTACTGTCCTTCAGGTACTGAGCATTCAGTCCTTGGGTCTGGTCTCAGAAGTGGTCTAACTCTATACACGTGAACCACCCACTCTTTGTTGTTCATTCTTATTTTTACATTCAGGGGTCCCTTCCATCTAGGGTCCCTTCCATCTAGGGTCCAGTCCAACGTGGGTCCAGCTTTCCTTTCCCTTGGTGGGATTATCCATTAGTACTTCCTATCCAACTTGTAATCGCAAGGGTCCATTGCCATGATGACTCTGTTAGCCATCTCCACAGTGTTAGTTTCAACTAGTTCCCTTAACTCCAATAGTTTCCCTGTAAACAAGAACAGTAGTCTGATGGGTCCAGATGTGACATTATGCCAGATGTTGGAATGTTCAGTAGTGGTGGATTAGATTCGCATAAGATCTCATATGGGGAGAAACTTGTTGTGTTGTTCTGTAAAGATAAAGGAGAAGTTGGAGATGCTCTTCCCAGTCTTTCTCTTTCTCAACCAGACCACGCAGCAGACTCAATATGGATCTGTTCATCCGTTCCACTAGTCCATCACCCATGGGATGATATAGTGTAGTGCGAATCTTTGTCACTCTAAATGCTTTGCAAAGTTCACTAAGTATCTGGCTCTCGAAGTTTCTGCCCTGATCAGAGTGCAGCCTTTTTGGGGTACAACCAATGTGAATACTTGGTTTTTTAAGGCGTGCACTATCTTGACTACTGTCTGATCGGATAAAAGTACAGCAAAAGGCCACTTTGAAAAGTAGTCCTGTATGATAAGCATGTACTTGTTCCCATGGCGTGACATTGGTACCTTGAAGATATCAACTGCTACCAGTTCCCATGGTTTGCTTGCTATCACTGGTTGTAGTGGGGCTGGATGCATGCTTGCTGCTTTGGTGTGTTGACATGTGACTCAGTTGTGCTTCGGAGAGTTGTGCCATTGTTCTATCGGCTCCTTGGTGTCCTGCCTGATCATGAGCATTCTTCAAGAGTTGTCTCTGTAGTGATTTTGGTACAATCAGGAGTAGCTTTCTTCTTGCATGGTTGGTGTCTTCACTTTACGGTACAGTACAGAACCATGGAGGGTCAGCTGGAACCAGATCTGGTAATATATTTTGAGACGGAATTTTCTCCATTTGTTGGTAAGTGATGGTGTCTCTTTGGCTGCTGCAATCGCTGTGTTGTCCAGTTCATTGCTAATAGCTACCATAGAGCCTGGTTTGCTGGAAAGTACATCAGCACGTTGATTGCGGATCCCTGACTGTGTGATTGAAAATAAAATTCTCATAACTGCAGGGTCCACCTCTCTAGCTTCTGGGAGCATGCATGACTAGGTTGCTTCAACTGTAGCCACTCTAAAGGCTTGTGGTCAGTCTCAGTAACAAAATGTACCCTACGATGCCCAGACGATGGCCAGATACTCTTTCTTAGTTGTAGAGTAGCTTTGTTCTGCTTTGGTTAGTATTCAGCTAGCACATTCAATCACTCTGCCCCTGGTAGTGGAAAGGACTGCACCTAGGTCCACTCATGTCATCAGAAAAGACAATGCAGTCATCTACATAGTTATCGACAAAGTCTTTGCATTTCTGCAGAATACTGTTAAGGCCTCTCTGGTAGGTCTTTGTTACACCAGTTAAACCAAAAGGCATTCTGGTAAACTCCCAGAGTTCATCACCAAGAGGTTCATATATTGCCCACGATTGGCATGTTGGAAGGCGTAGCAGTTGTTTGACAGCGTCCCACTCATTGGTAGCTGCACAGAGTTTGAATCACCTAAACCATGATCTTGCACCATCATGATATAAAATTTCTGGTATACAAATACTATTTGCCATGTCCCTGGTTTCAGCACTGATGTAAGCTCAGTGAAAGTAGCACAATAGAAGCTTAATGATGACCACCAAACAACACGAGGTAACACTTACAATCGATGTTATCAGGGGAGCAATAATTAGATACAACAACTATTCACATGAGTAATGCTATTACAGGTGTAAAATCAAGTAATGCCAATGGCTATTTTTAAGGCCAAACATTTTTTAGAACTTGGCTAGCTGTTTTGATTAAAGGTGGACCGATACCGATACCAGTATCGGTATCGATGCCGATACCAGTGGTATCGGTATCGGATCGGTATTGGTAATACAAGGTACAGATACCACAGTAGACACTCACCACTTTTATTAAACCATCTCTAGCTAAGTTTCCAGTAGCTAATAACTAGTGATGTACTGATACCGATACTAGTATCGGTATCGGCCCTATTTTGACGGTATCGGACTTGCATTGGTAAAGCTATAAATTCCCGATACCAGCCGATACTTTAGATGACGTCGTTTAATTACTTATCAAGATGGTGGCGTACATAGCGCATTGAACGGAGTTGAGCAAAAGCTGATATAAGCCATGAATTCCTTAAAAGAAGCCAGCTAGCTACTAGCATTATTAGTACAGTGGAAACTGAAGTAAGCCACGAAATAAGATTCATGAAGCCATAAACTATTATCTTCATGTAATTGATAGCCACAAAACCAACAATCTGTAGTTGATGGGATTAGCAACTGAGTTTAGTAAGCTAAATCATAGATATTAGAGTACAGGGATTAGAAACTAGCGCGCGCCCTGAAACACTCCGCCGTTGGTGAATTCATGAGGCCAAAATAGTGTCTTCTGCTCTGGACTACTTTCTACGGGCGTGGAGTATTTCATGACAATCTCTTTATGTTTTACAAGTACTAGGCAAACTCCTATTGTAAGTCTTGTTGTGAGTTTTTGCCGCCATCAATCATTTTAATCTCCGTTGACACGATTTTTTTGTGTACCTGTTGTGTTCATGGTAAGTTCACTTTCGACTGGCAAACAATGCCACAGTAACCCTAAAGTAACATAGTTTTGCATGGTGTACTTCATTTTATTATTCCGCTTGATTAATGCCCTTTGGCAGTCTCATCTCGGTTCTTTAAAATACTACTCCATGATTTATCAACTTCAACACAAGCGCTGTTATGCGAAAAACATCTTTCAGTGGTACTGTGCAAAACTTCAAAGTATTGCGAAGACTTCAGCACTATTTCCCCAGTGGAACTAGACTTCTGTTCTTCGTAACAGGTAGACAAAAAACGGAGGTATCCATTGATGATCAAAATCGTAAATGGCGATGAAAACCACCCAAGACGATTAAACAACAGAAGCCAGAAGCATTAAAAGTCTTGTATATCAACTACAATACCACAAGGTGGTTGAAATCAACTGTAAGACGACTAAACCACAAACTGCCATCCTGTCCGCATGGATTTAATCAATACCGAGGAGTGCTTCAACCACAATCAATGGTAGATATACACGGCGCGCGCTCGGTTGCTTATCCCTTCTCTCTAATATCTATGGCTAAATCACTAGCTGTTTCTTGTGAGAAATGCCTGTGGGGAAAAGTATCGGTATCGGATCGGTATCGGCCATTTCTGGCCTCAAATGTATCGGTATCAGATCGGTAGTGAAAAAGTGGTATCGGTGCATCACTGCTAATAACTTAGTTGAGCTAATCAGTAACTTAACAAAGTAGCGAAACAAAGCCTTTGTTACTCTTTTCCAAGTATTGCTGCAATTGCTCCGTGTGTATTCTAATATATTAGAGCACGTGAATCCTTTGTAATTAAATGGTAGTGCAGTTGTTCCCCAAGAAATAAGTTTATGACTACTTGGCTTGCTTTTTCATGAAAAGGTTTGGTTGAGAAGGTGTAACAAACATTGTACAATTATCGGCTGCCCACGCAATTAATTGCCTTATCAATAAGCATACAAGAAAACTACCTCAAATCAAGAAATTAGTAATCCACAATGATGTTTATCATGTTTAGCTGTTATACAATGAATATTTTAAAACTTAATTGAACTGAGATCAATCAATTACTGTGATATTTTAATAGCTAGCTATCAGGGGTGTACACAGGAATTTTGAAAAGGGGTTTCCACTACAGCTACAGGACTGCTATATTAGAGTAGTTTATATTACCTGACTGTTTTATTAGAGTATCTCGATCTTTTCACCAAAAATCACAATTCAGAAAAATGCTAACTATAAGCTAGTGTTGCTATCATGTTAGAAATTATTATTTAACTAAGTTAAAAGTTTTAAAATGTGTCCTGTTCCATGATAGATTCCAGATTCTGGAAACTGGAAGTTTCAATTTCTTAACGTTTCAAGTAGCATATAAAATCCAAAGGGGTTTCCTGAAACCCCTGGAAACCCCCCTCGGTACGTCTCTGAGCTATGTATCACAACAATGAAATTTCTATAATAAACTTGTCTAGATAGTATCGGTATCGGTATCGGCATCGGCAAATAATTTCAGTACTAATACTCGTATTGGAAATATCGGTAAAAAGTGGTATCGGTCCATCTCTAGTTTTGATATGGTTGAGCTACATATATCTTCCCTGGAATTGATGCCCGTATTTTCATAGCAAAAGGTGTGATTCAGTAATGTTACGTTGAGACAACAGCATGAACGTTTTGGTGAAAAATAAGTAGTTACATATGTGACCTGGTCTGACAAAACTGGGCTGATCGCCTATTTACAAGTATTGAATTATGCCGGTTTTAAGTTTTCATAGTGTTGTAGCTCACCAATGGCTTTAGTTACGAGTACAAAATTTTCACACGTTTTTTACCAATTTGTTACCTTTAATAATACCATCTAGTGAACAAGTAGCCAACAGCCATGTTTCCTGCCATTTTAGATAGTTTTTTTACCAAGGTTGACCATGACTTGGCTGTATCAGGCGAGCATTACAATGGGTGGAGGTGGTGGCGGTGGGAGGGCAAGGGGTCAATGAAGGAAAATGGAAGAGGAAGGCAAAGGGCGAATAAGACCAAGTTATGGGCCATTCAGGGCTCAAACCTGGCTAAAATGAAAGTAAATGAACAGTACTACTAGTCTTTATCCAACACCATGGAGTTGTACAGTCATCTACTTGTTGACAAGAGCTCCATTTAGGCCCAAGACCACTCGTACAGCTCACCACTGGGCTTGGAAAAAGCAACCAGCATGAGCAGACCAGTTAACTCAGGCTGGTTGTGACAGTGAAATCTGATAATATGTTCATGTAGCTTTGTGTTTGTGACAAAAAATCAAACCTGCTGTTGTGGGCAATAAGGCCGGTTTTAGTCACATATAAAGAGGGGAAAGATACTGTAAGTTCATAATGCAAGCATTCTATCACTCGTACTATGTAAGTTCAAAACTATGTCTCAGACCCAAGTAAAATTAATTGGTAAAAGAGTTATGGTTTGCCAGTTTTCTTATGGGAGTAATTAATAATAAGACCACTATATATTTGGTGATTTTCTGTTGTTTTTTTAACCAGAAAATTCCAAATGTAGAGTGCAGGCAGGTGGACGAGTCGTTACCATTGTTCATTATCCATTATCCCTATACTACTTTCCACAATAAAGCTAGCTAGGCTTATTTTCACAAGTATAAGAAAAAATTAGGAATTTCTAGTAGGGATCAACTAGAATATAGTGCACCAATACAAAGTACTGAAACAAGTTTGAGTTAGATAGCAAATTACTGCAACACAAAAAGAAGTGAAAATCCATAATGTGCTGTGGAGTTTCTGTAATTAAAATGCACAGTAGGGATATCCACTTCTTTTTGTGTACAGTAATTTTCTGTCAATTACTAACTTAAGCTTGTTTCAGTACTTTTTATTGGTGCACTATATTTAGTTGATCCCTACTCTAGTTTAAAATTCCTAATTTTTGCTTATACTTGTTTCTGTTCTTTTTATAGAATTGGTGATCAATTGGTGATCAATCTAACAGCTATGTCTAAGAACGTAGTATAATAAAGGATAAAAGTAATCAGTTAGCTTATAGCTACTCCTATAATCACTCCAAAAGCTACAAATTACATTAATTACTCTTGCGGTAAATAGCTCAAGTACATTGCTAATCCATATAAGAATATTCAGCTATTTCTGTTACTCCTAATCAAATGATTTTTCCATTAGAATATAATTGATTGCTCTATTAGAGTAAAAGTGACTGCTCTATTAGAGTATTTCGATCTGAAATACCAATAATGAAAATTCCATGCAGGTTTATAAAGCATGTGGGTGATGACATGAAACTGTTAATCAAGTTTCATTGGCCTAAAGAGAAACGCGAGCAATTAAACTGTGCCAACTAATCAGCACATGCCTGTTCTACTTTGCTAAAAAACGAGTTCTTATAGTACACCCGTCATCTGGAACAATCATGTGAACTCAAACGCATGAAAAACAAACATGAGCGGCTAACACAGAAAATCGAGCAGTGCATACTGAACAAATTATTAGCAGGAAGCCACTAATGTGCTATCACAAATAAATGAACACCTTGCATTGTCAGTGAAAAGAACTGGGGACAAAGGAAAGTCCATGATGCATGTATTGTACATACTGCTGTTGGTGAAAAGGCACATCTCGGGATGAAGCAACGTCGAACAGTGAAAAAATCAAGCCTGTAGCTATATACATTGTCGAGTTATGCTTGGCTGAAGGCATCAGTTAGTCAAAATAAAATTCTGTTAAATAGAAAAAATTCCATAGAAACTTTTCAGAAGGGTTTAGGGTTGATCTGAAGACATTTTTGGGCTTGTAACCAATACCGCCAAGTTGTCATGAAGGGAAATTGAGGCTGGTTTTAGGGTGATATTTTTAGCTGGAAAACCCCAGTTCTGCATGATCCCTACTATACAGCACTACCGTACTGTATGATACCTCACCTCAACTCTCTGCATAAATGGCAGTTAGCTCACTTGTAATTATAGTGTGGTATCCTCTAAAGTAACAACCACAAGATTCTGGTCCACTTCAGTTGTAGCTACGTAGCTATAGTCATCCTTCGTGTCAGTTCAATGAATTCAACTAGAGGTTCATACTAGCAAAATTCTGCAAATGCTGTTGTCAGAGCATTCACTTCATAAATCTTTCACTTCTCTTGGCTACAATGCATGACGAAGCTACCGTATGAGTGCAGCAATCTTGAAGAGTGAACTGCATATGCTCAATACTTTGTTAATCAGATCAAATAATCTTTTGTATTGGGAAAATACGTGTGGCAGTAAAAGTATATGCGGGCACTGATGAAAAACAGGATCATTAAATAGTGGCCTAATGGAGGGAGTTAGTGAGCTGGTCAGTCCAGTGTATAAGAGCTTGTATGTTTTTTTAAAAATATGGGTTGGTTCTTGTGTAAAGCTTGTTGGGTAATTTTGCAGTACTTGTTTAACCGGAATAGATAACTCACTGCAAAAGCACTTTTCAGACTTTGCATATGGTTCAAATGTATCAAGACACATGGTAGTGTGTTGTGCGGCCCAAGAAGCCGGCGTGCCACCCGTGAGTATATTAACAGGAAGAAAGAAAACGCAATTTTCACATCTATGTAGCTCTGTGATCCCTTATCCAATTGGAACCAAATTTGCTAGAGAGGTGCCGGCCAGCAAGGGGAGTCTACACACCAAATTTGAAGAAAATCGCTCCAACCATTTCCGAGATACAAGCGAGCAAAATTTCATTTTAATTTCTTCATTTTTTTTTCTTCTACTTCTTCGTCATTTCGCACACTTCGCAAAATCCGCCATAAAACACGAATGCATGCTCAGATCGGGCTGAAATTTGGCACACTTAAAGGGCTTATTAAGGCAGATCTCTGTACCAACATTGGTAGGAATCCGATGAACGTTCATGGAGTTATGACCGATTATTTGTGTAAAATAAGGTCGAAGGTCTGTCACGCCTACAGGGTAAACTCCTTTGAGGAATCAGTTGAAAATTGCTATGTAGATGGAGCAACCATCGTAGGAGTGCCTTTTTGTGGTTTGAAAGGAATCGGGATAAAGACCACGGAGATATGACACAAAACCCGACCTGTGTCAAAATTACGCGATCGATTTTTATGAATAAAAATACTATTAGTTGTCGTGTCTATCAGGCAAACCGCTTAGAGCAATGAGCTGAAAATCAGTATGTAGCTGGAATAATCATCATAGAAAGTCCTTGCAGTAGTACAGAAGAATCGGTTTACAAACCACTGAGTTATGATTCGAAAGGCAACTACGTGTAGCAAATGCGAGATCGAAATACTCTAATAGAACAGTCACCCTAATAAAGCATTCAGCTGTATTTATAATTTACTCAATTATATTACATTGCAAGTTATTCTGTAGGGAATTCAGCTACAAACAAGTCACCCTGTAGTCAGATCAGCCAGAAGAAGGTACCTAATAGAGAGTTCAGCTACAAAGAAACCATCATTTAGAGAGTTCAGCTCAAACAAATTGCCCTGTAGAGAGATCAGCTAGAAGAAGTTACCTTGTAGAGAGTTCAGTTACAAAGAAACAATCATGCAAAGAGTTCAGCTGCAAACAAATCACCCAGTAGAAAGTTCCGCTATGAACAGATCACACTGTAGAGAGTTCAGTTAGAAACAAGTCATCTTTTAGAGAGATCAGCGGGAAGAAGTCACCTTGTAGAGAGTTCAGTTACAAAGAAACCACCATGTAGAGAGTTCAGCTACAAACAAATCACCCTGTAGAGAGTTCAGTTACAAAGAAACCACCATGTAGAGAGTTCATCTGCAAAAAAATCAATCACTCTGTAGAGAGTTCAGCTAGAAGAAGTCACCTTGTAGAGAGTTCAGCTGCAAATAAATCACCCTGTAGAGAATTCAGCTACAAACAAATCACCCTGTAGAAAGATCAGTTAGAAGAAGTTACCTTGTAGAGAGTTCAGCTACAAAGAAACCACCATGTAGAGAGTTCAGCTGCAAACAAATCACCCAGTAGAAAGTTCCGCTATGAACAGATCACACTGTAGAGAGTTCAGTTAGAAACAAGTCATCTTGTAGAGAGATCAGCGGGAAGAAGTCACCTTGTAGAGAGTTCAGTTACAAAGAAACCACCATGTAGAGAGTTCATCTGCAAAAAAATCAATCACTCTGTAGAGAGTTCAGCTAGAAGAAGTCACCTTGTAGAGAGTTCAGCTGCAAATAAATCACCCTGTAGAGAATTCAGCTACAAACAAATCACCCTGTAGAAAGATCAGCTAGAAGAAGTTACCCTGTAGAGAGTTCAGCTACAAAGAAACCACCATGTAGAGAGTTCAGTTGCAAACAAATCACCCAATAGAAAGTTCCGCTATGAACAGATCACACTGTAGAGAGTTCAGTTAGAAACAAGTCATCTTGTAGAGAGATCAGCGGGAAGAAGTCACCTTGTAGAGAGTTCAGTTACAAAGAAACCACCATGTAGAGAGTTCAGCTACAAACAAATCACCCTGTAGAGATTTCAGTTACAAAGAAACCACCATGTAGAGAGTTCATCTGCAAAAAAATCAATCACTCTGTAGAGAGTTCAGCTAGAAGAAGTCACCTTGTAGAGAGTTCAGCTGCAAATAAATTACCCTGTAGAGAATTCAGCTGCAAACAAATCACCCTGTAGAAAGATCAGCTAGAAGAAGTTACCTTGTAGAGAGTTCAGCTACAAAGAAACCACCATGTAGAGAGTTCAGCTGCAAACAAATCACCTGTAGAGAGTTCAGCTAGAAACAAGTCACCCTGTAGAGAGATCAGCTAGAAGCAATTCACCCTGTAGGGGGTTCAGCTAGAAGAAGTCACATTGTAGAGAGTTCAGCTACAAAGAAACTACCATGTAGAGAGTTCAGCTGCAAACAAACACCCTGTAGAGAGTTCAGCTAGAAACAAGTCACCCTGTAGAGAGATCAGCTAGAAACAAGTCACCCTGTAGAGAGTTCAGCTAGAAGAAGTCACACTGTAGAGAGTTCAGCTACAATGAAACTCCCATGTAGAGAGTTCAGCTGCAAACAAATCACCCTGTAGAGAACTCAGCTACAAACAAATCGCCCTGTAGAAAGATCAGCTAGAAGAAGTTACCTTGTAGGGATTTCAGCTACAAACAAATCACCCTGTAGAGAGCTCAGCTACAAAGAAATCATCATGTAGAGAGTTCAGCTGCAAACAAATCATCCTGTAGAGAGTTCAGCTATGAAAAGATCACGCTGTAGAGAGTTCAGCTAGAAGAAGTCACCCTGTAGAGAGACCAGCTAGAAACAAGTCACCCTGTAGACAGATCAGCTAGAAGAAGTTACCTTGTAGACAGATCAGCTAGAAGAAGTTACCTTGTAGAGAGTTCAGCTGCAAACAAATCACCCTGTAGAGAATTCAACTACAAACAGATAACCCTGCAGAGAGTTCAGCTAGGGTCAAGTAACCCTGTAGAGAGAATCCTGTAAAGTGTTCATCTACGTACAAGCAGATCACCCTGTAGAGAGTTCAGCTACATTTCAAGTCACCCAGTAGAGAGATCAGCTGCAAATTATCCTGTGGGGATTAATTGACATGTAATAAATATATGCTCTCTTTTTATATTATGAACTCTTGATATATGCATTATATATATAATTTGTACATTTACTGATAAAATCAGAATGAGTTAAAGTATTTATAAAATCTGCTTCATCTTTTTCTTTTTCCTGTGGTAAAGAAAAATATACAGGTTAAAAGCCCCAAAGCTGGCCATAGGCCGGCTTTGGGGTATACAAATACAAAAAGAAGTGAAATCTAATCAAAAACAGCCAAGCTGTAAAAAAAGGAGTGCGGCCCTTGAAAAGGCTATGGTGAAAAAAGATGTGAAATCCAAGGTGGCGGCCAAGAAATGGCTGTGATGGTAGGTTAATGGTAAAAATTTTGATAATGACAATTCAGGTGAATTTTGTGCCAATTGACCAAGCGGCACCAAATTCACCTGAATTGTTGTTATTAAAATTTTTACCATTATCCTACCATCACAGCCATTTCTTGGCCGCCACCTTGGATTTCACATCTTTTTTCACCATAGCCTTTTCAAGGGCCGCACTCCTTTTTTTACAGCTTGGCTGTTTTTGATTAGATAGTAATTACTCTTCTAATAATATGGTTATTGTTATGATGCACTGCTTGTGAGTAAGGTGTCAGTAGTCTCATATGCATTGTTGCCATAACTAGGCTATAGGCTTCAATTTGTTTTTAGTCCCCCGGAAGACGTTCTGTAATCCCATTGATTAGCCCACTGCATTTTTAGTCAAATGCCTATAGTTTCCAGACACATAAGTATATAAAAATGGTGTATCTTTTGTAGAACATGGGACAAGTGCTCATCCCTTTACTGACAATACTGTTGTTGGCTCACTCCACTAGTGGCCAACAGTATCCTAATTGTGGTAATTGTCAACGTAATGGTGAGTATGACATGTTCTGTATCATTGTATAACATAATGAGTTGTAGATGTTGTTAGAATATCACAACCACCATTATCATATACTACAATGAGGTCAGATGAGTATGTAAGTGGGACACAAGTCACGCGACCCAGTAATGATGAATGTACATCAATTGATGGACAAGGGACCATTAACTGTGGAGTGGGGACTACTCTGATGGACTGTGAACGTGGAGTTATGAAAAGTATCAATTTGTCAGATTTGTCAGAATATTTGGTGTGGAATAGGACTGGCGCTGTTGTACGAAGTGTATCCACAACATTCAGGTTTTCTCTACCAGTTAATATCCGTAGGATAAGTATGTGGTTTTGGAATGCTCCATTTGGTAGCATAACACTCCCCAGTTTGACACTGTATGATAACTTCACTACACCATCCAATCAGATCAGTATTGATACTAGTGATTCTCCAGTACTTGTAGAGAATGAGCGATACAGACTAAATGTTGACATTACCAATGATGGTTTGATGGTTCAGTCATTGAGAATAGTGATGAACTTTACTGGGGGGATATATATATTCTTAAGTGAAGTATTGTTTTGTGGTAAGTACACATTATAATTATTTATATGTATGTATATATAGTATTGTGTTTGAGTGACCAAGGTAACACAAAGTTAAACACTTTGCACACAATGTGTTGTTGACTGCTTAAGCCAAAGCATTTTTGTATACTATAAATACACAGTAGAATTAATCCCAGGGTCCATTAATTGCAAATCATACAGTACAATAGTACTGATCATCAAGATTTGGCTTTTCTGGCCAAAAAATCACCCCAAAAACCAGCCTCACAGTACCTTCATGGTGCCTTGACAGTATTGGTGAGGTATAAGCAAGCCCAAAGTGTCTATACAGCAGTCAAAGATGCTTTTTATTTAGCAGAGTTTTCTACTAACTGACTGCCTGCCCACCCACCCACCCACCCGCCTGCCTGCCATATATTATGAACTAGACAGACCCTAAAAGCATGATGGGGTGAGCCTGAGTTGTGTAAAAACTGATGCGGCATCAACTTTATATAATAGTTATACGAGCACAATGTGGAGTCTATGAAATTTATAAACCTGAAGGCCCGGGCTGTAGCGCACGAGCGAAGCGAGGGCGCTACTAAGCGTTTAATGCATGTGTGTTTGTAGCTATACATACAGTAATGCTCAGGCTACTCTAGAGGTAGCTGGAGAAAGGTGAAAAAAGTTCAAGTTGGGAGGCTCAGTAGCTTGCCAGTATATAGCTATATAACTGTATGTGAAGTGTAGTCAGCATGCTTTAATTTTGAATAATAGGTGCTGTAAGATTAATCTGGTGGTACTTTTGATACACTTATGATGTCACGAAAGGGGTGCTTAAAGGTTGAGGTGGGGTACTTCAAGCAGTCAGTCATTATGCTCTTGTTATCAATTTGAGAGATAAAGGCTGGGTGAAGGTAGTTAGGTACTTTCTACTGTAGCTAGTAATTTTTGTAAAGTGGCATGCTATTTATATAACATCAGTACGGTACAGCTGTATGTAGTACTGTACTTTAATTATAAATTTATCTACCATATGAAAGGAACAAACCTTCTTTTTCAGTTTCTCATTCTCTTCTAAGCCTATTGGTCTCTCTTCTTCTTCTGAGTCTTTCTTCCCTCTCTTCTGCACTTTCAACATTACTCGCCATAATGAACGCACCACGTGCAATAAAAGTCACAACTTTCCACGTGCACTAGTGCTGGAGGCTACTTTTCCCAATTACTATCATAAACGTTTGGGAACGTAATGCTTGTACGTACTATGTTGAATCAACTACTAACAGTGTGGGACTTTCCGTGTTCTTTGCGTAAATGCTTGGGAACGTGACACTCGTACGTATGATGGTTGAATATTCTACTAACAGTGTGGGACTTTCTGTGTTCATTACATAAGCGCTCAGGATTGTGACGCTTGTACGTACGATGGTCCACTGTGTACTGCCAGTGTGGGGCTCATTCAGGCTAACCCCAATAGCTGTCAATCCACAACTTTCCGAAAAAATGCTTTTGACTGGTATAGATATTTTGAGAGCAATCTCAGTTATCTGAACCATGTTAGGGTAATGCGTTACATAAGTAACATGTCACGTAATATTGTTAAATAATAAGTAATATAACATGTTACTTTTCATGGGGCAGTAATATGTAACGGGTTGTTACTTTGAAAAAGCAACGTGTTACTTTTATAATGCATTACTGTAATTTACATAAGTTGTCTTCTGACTGCAACTAATGTAGTAAACTACATACACGTAGCCTACAATCCTTGCTATAGTCCTTACAGATGGCCATTATGACACTATTCTAATAAGTGAAAATTATTAGGCTAATTATGTGAAATTTGTATTTCATGCGGAATCAAAGTGTTGACAGGTTAAATATGACTAACATGAGCTGAAGACATGTTAATGTGTAACTAGAACAAGTTTTGGAGCAAGATCCAGCAGGAAGAAGACATGGCAGCTTGATTTTAATTGGATCTCTAATATATCTTAATATATTGCTAATTTTACAGTATAATATAAAACTATAACACGTTACGTTTGCTGGTAGTTGCTTTTATTTTACAGAAATCTGTAATGCATTACTTTTGCTATTAGTAATGACTAATAAGTATTATATTACTTTAAAAAGTAACAACCCCAAGATTGTTTGCACCCTGGGGACCAACAGTCCATAACTCTGAAATGTAATACATTTTCAAACAATAAAAATGTTGTGAAATCTTAAACTATTCTAGTAGAACAATCATTTTGAAGTTTGCATGGTTAATTTGAAGTTTGTTTCACTGTACATTAATTCCATCTCGAATTTGTAGATACAGTACATAGATTAACCATAGTTGCTCAAATCTTTTGCATTGTAATCAATTTAACAACTGTGGAGTTAAAACATGAAAGCCAACCATATGTAACAATGTGTGATCAGATAGTCTAATAGAACAATCACGTTATATTGTTAACTGTTCAGAAAATCAAACTAGGCCATGTCAACTTAATTAGATGTTTCATGGGCCCAACCAACCCACCTTTTTCATGCTGTATTATAGTTGCTGTATAAATCGATTTCTTTGCTCTGTGACAACATGTAAAACACAGGTATGTCCTCAGACACATGCAACAAAAGCTGGACCACAAAAAGAGACCTGTGGTGGTAGATCCAAGGGGGGTGTATGCCCCACAAAATGCATACAAGATTGAGATATTCTAATAGAGCAGTCAGTCAAAAAGTCAAATACTCTAATACAACAGTCACTGCAGATAACCAAATCCACCACGGCTAATAATGCGCAAGTAAACTTGCATCTGCCCCCAGCACCATCCCATACTCTTATACCCCTGCCCCATATACCTACTACCCTGGCGCACCCACCTTGCCAAACCCTGGATCCACCTGTGTGGGGGAAGGTGTGGTTATGAGTACAGAAATTCAGCACTAGAGTCCACCCACTTGCTGTACTTTCAGCATCTCTTTGTTTTCTACCTCTGCCTATTTAATTCCAACACTTATCTAGCTGCAAACCTTCTATTCTAGCCAGCTTGTCTTCACTTCCGTTCAGTTGATATTCCATTTCACTGTACTCTGTTCCGATTTTCGGTTTAGCTTGGTGATTGTCTCACACTCCCATTCTAGGCGAGATTCTAGGTCCAGTTCTGTAGAGTTTGCTGTATACACTTTTGGTTATACAAATACATCGAGTTTGTATCACATGAGTTCAGGCTTAGATGGTGGGGGTGTCTTTTATCTATGGTTCGGGGCATCATGAGGTCAAAATTCCACTGTAGATTATAGAGGCGTGTAAGTTCAGTATATCTAACACCTAGTTTAATGCACAGCACATATAGACCGGTTGCTATGAGCGAAAAATCGCACTTAATAAACTATGTAGTTGCTGGACACTCAAACAGGTTTTACAAGTGGGTGTTTAGTAATGGGTAATGGTAAAACCAGGAATGGAGAAATAGGAAACGGGAAATGAGAAATGGGTGGAAATGGAATTCCTTCATTGCAGAACACTCTTCATTGGCAGAATAGATTTTTTCATGACTTAAGTAGCAGTGACTGCTGTATTCGAGTGTTTTGCAACTCAGTTGCTAAATAATGATAAGATAAGTATATAACTGTACCAACAGAACGGCAATTGTATAATGTCTTGGTACAATATCAAATCTATTAAATCAGTAGAATAAAGTCCAGAGGAGTGCAGCCCATTTCATCAGTCTCGATTCAGTAGTGTAACCAGCATGCTGGACCTGGCAAACTTCAGAGCAAAAGAAGAGAATGTCTTAAGCTACTTCTGCTCTTTAAAATTGATTCACAGTTTTGTTGAAGTTTCATCAATTTTACTCTAACTCCCTTAACTTCATGTACTTGTGGTCACTCTCGTCGTCATGTTATATCAGTCCACCAATTAGAACTAAAACATATTTACATTCTGTCTTACCTTTAGCAGTAAAATTATCAAATGATATTCCTTAATCACTAATGATGTTGATGATTTTATACAAGAACTTGAACTCTACTTATACCCTTCGCACCACCTGTATGAATGTCTGTGTTTGTCAACTCTTTTAGAAGTTTTACACAGGGATTATAATAATAGTCAAATTTCTGATGGTTGATAATGCATATCACCCTGATGGTATCCTCAGTGATATCAGTGGCTTAAGTTAAAGTGACTGCTCCATCACAGTATGATCAGAGTATTACTACAAGTTTAACATCATTACAAGCTTCTGAGAATTTTAATACAGTGGTATATATATACATGCCAGCCTTAGGCCTTAATGTCATTTAAGTTAATTTGTAGTGGCAGTGCATTTGCTAGCTGACTATAATTATAATCTAATAGAGCAGTCACTTCAGTTTAAGCCACTGATACCACCAGGATGATCTTCCATCAGTAATTTTGACCCAACACATTATACAATTGCCATTTCTGTTAGTACAGTTATATGCTTATTGCAAAACACTCTAATACAACAGTCACTGCTACTTCAGCCACCAAAGTCGTGAGAAAATCTGTGCTCTGCTACCCCTTCAATTACAAATGAAGAGTGTTCTGCAGTGAAGGAATTCCACCCATTTCCCATTTCCTGTTTCTCTGTTCCTGGTTTTACCACTATCCCTCAGTAACATGTGATACGTTTGAACTGGTTGCTAGGAACTGAACTGATGTTGCTAGGACAGCGTTATTTAAAAAACCATACTTGGTTACAGAAACAAGCCCATCGTTTTATTTAATGTTTGGATATCGCTTCACCCATACCGGTTAGTGTTCTGTTCTATATCTTGTAGTTTTGTCTGTGAATTAATCATTTATGATGTCACATTTTGTATTATTATTAGACTACAACAAGTTTGATACTGAAATTTGATTGGCTGAAAACGTGGTCTCTAAATCTCGTAGAGCCATGGTCATGTCCAATAGAGACCACGCTCTGAGGCGATACGAAACACGATAATTACGTGCCTGTAACATTGGCAACGCATGGGCATTTAAATGGCTAGTAACAGCCGTACTGAATTAGAGGGAGGTGTAATGGGCTTGTTTGTACTAATCAACACTACATTACTTGCTTACAAGCAGCTGTCGAGGCACAACAACAGCAACAATGAGTTGTAGTCCACTCGCTGAGTCCAGTACTTCAATACATAGCACGCGCCTGTAACATTGGCAACGCATGGGCATTTAAACGGGTAGCAACAGCCACGCTGAGGTCCCGCCATGTCGGGAGGTGTAGAGGGCTTGTTTCTAGTAATTAGCCATACATTTCCTATTTACAAGCAGCTGTCAACTCAAGGTACAATAACGAGTTGTAGTCTAAATAAGTTAGACGTCAAGAACCACTGGGTTCTACGGGATTTAGAAAACCCTCAGGCCCTTAGTAGCGCCCTCGCTGCGCTCAGGCGCTACAGCCCAGAGCCTTCAAGTTTTCTAAATCCCGTAGAACCCTGGTTCTTGACGTCTAACTATTATTTAGTACTTGGTTATATAATTACTAGGGCCAGGTCACATACAACCAAGTACATACACCAACATGACAACCCCCTGGTGAGGCTATGCACACAACTAGGTGGTGAAGGCACAGTCAAAATAACAATGGTCCCAGATCAACTTATGGCACAATAGTTACAGATATAACACAATAGTGGCATCGTAACTAGAAGCTAAGTGCTGGTACATTAGTGGTGTCAATGGTGGGGCAATGGCACAGTGATATGTACACAGTATATGCATACAAAACATACAGAAGAGAGCTATACATCATTGTAGTATTGTATGCAGTAATACATTATTGGCAATATCACCAAAGATGGAAAATAGTCAGCTACGTAGCTAGCCAATATACAGCACAGTATCAACTAGAGGTCGCTGGTAGCCAAATGGGGTTCATCAGTGGTTTGGCAATAGCACAATGATAGGTGCACACTATATACATACATAACTTGTAGGAGATACACAATACTGTAGTAGTTAAGAGTATGGGTTAGCCGGGTGAGCCAGATAAAGAAAGATAACCAAGCCAGCCAGAACCTAGTAAGCCAGGTGAAGGAAAAATGTACAATGCAAGTAAACATTAAAACATACCACGCTGTTTACAATACATTTACAAACAGACAGCCAAGCCAACCAGAGCCTAGCAAGTCAGGTGGAAGAATATGTAACATACAAATAAACAATACATACAAACAAACATACTGCTATTAATCTTCTTCCTCTTCTTGTCTTGTGTAGCTGGCTGGGCGAACTTCCTTCGTATTGTGTCGGGCGTGGCCTCCTTATTTAACTGTTTTGTGGTCTGCGTTATATGGAATAACATGGCTTTTTAGTCACCAGTATGAAAATGAGTAAGCATTATATGTTTGTGCCTTCATTCAATGGCAATTCTATTGCCGGTTAGTGCATGTCTGTATGCCTTGCAGTTTTTGCGTACATTAATTCATTATTTACGACGTAATTTTGACCACACATTTCATATTATCTTTAGTACTTGGTTGTATAATTATTATTGTGTACTGTGCAGGAATCATGTATGATTATAATACACAGGTGTAATTATAAAAGTGTCCAAATCATTACAAAACTCAGTGTATGTGGGAGCATTAACGATGTTCCGTGCAATGTTCTGGGGGTAGATTGTTCCATAGTTTAATTATGAAGGGAAGAAGGAAATTTTAAAACTGTCCACTCTAGTATTTAGTTGATTAAAATAGACACTTTGTAGAAAAGAGGGAACGGAAAGGAGGGAACGGGAGTTAAACAATCATGTGGAACATCAACTAAATGATGAATGATTTTATACAGCATTTGCAATTTTAATTTGTTTCTTCTGCTCTGCAGAGTAGGTAGATCAAGATCAGACAAGACGATGTTGCATTTGAGCAGTAGCTACCTTAGATGATGGAAAAGGAGTCTTGATCTTTCACTTGAAGCATTTCCACAAAACCATTTCACCACCACCTACACAACAAAAATTTTGGCGCCATGGCAGTTTTAACCGAAGTTTGAACAGGACAAAATTTTGAGGATATTTATTTTCATGGTTTACAAATTATCCACAAAATCCTCAAAATTTGTTATCTTCACCCTACAGTATCACTTATTTAAGTAATAACATTACGTGACTCCTCATTACATAAGTAATGCATAACCCCCAACACTGCTTACTTAGTTATGGTACCGCCCAGGTGCAACACTGTTTCTCGCAAGTGCGTGTTATTGATAATGACTGGCAAGTAAAATGGCTGCCATGCCCTTTAATTAGTGATTTTTTAATTGCGTGTATTTGTGAGAAACGACGTTGTGCTTGGGCAGTACCATACTTACTTACTGATACGTATATATAGACTGAAGTACAGGGATTAAATCTCCACTATGCAGGTATCTCTTGTTTCACTACTTTTTTCCTTTGATCCCTATGAAATTCCTAATTTTCCTTCTACTTGTCTTAATGAAAACAGCTGAGCTGTGAGAAAGGATGTCACTGTCAAAAAATTTGATTGTCACTGACTAAGAGCTTTAATGGAATATATTTTGTTAAGAAGTAAATGTTACATTCACACATACGCACATAAATCAGTAGTCTCATACCGTTGCAGACCCTTTCTTTTATAGGTGCATGCATGTGAATCAAGGGTCACATGTGGTTCCTATACGTAGTCTAAAACTTTTCTTAACTTCCAATTTTCAGGCTAAAATCAACCACTTGTGTATATGAAAATTATTTTCAGACTGTATTAATGCAAAAAGTATCCTAAGCTTTCTAATGTGTTTCTAATTTAAAGCTGTAAATTAGTGTAGCTATGTTATATCACTATAATGATGCACTCGCATGTATAGCTATCACTCTCATCTGCTTTGTAGTGTCTCCTAATGGTACTGTTACTGCTACAACTATGGATGTTTCTACTACTGTGGATGTTTCTACAACTGCTGGTGACTCTGTAACTGTTAGTAGCTCTGCAACGACTATGAACATTAACATGTTAACAACATTCATCACCTCTACTTCTGCATCTACTACTACCACAGTTATCAGTACTGAACCATCATCCTCTCCAGGTTCAGGTTCTAGTAGTTCTACTAATGTTGGTGTTATAGTGGCTCCCATCATAGTCATCATATTAATAGCAGTCATAATAATAGTAGTGTTAATAGTGTTCATCTGGTGGAGAAGAAGGAAGACCTACCACATCTATGATCAAACTACAGACCTTAGTAGAGATGTCCCCTACTACTCCACTGTCCAGCATACCTCATCTGTACAAAATGAAGACTACTACGATAGTCCAGGTGAAACTCAGCAAAAATCCAACGGTGATGAAAAACCCAAAATGGTATATGCTGTTCCCAACAAGAGGGAAAAGAAGGAGATGAGAAAGAGTACTGAGCTACGAAGGAGGTCAAGTATTGACTTTAACTACAGACCACAACGCTCACCAGAAATGAAAGTACGCTCACGAGAGCAAACACTATCACTGATAAATCCTGACTATGAACGTAGGATGGAATTGGATATATATGCTGCCCCTGACCTACCTGAACGCACAGAAGCTAGTACAATGTTTGATGAAAATGAAGATGATCCGATATATAGTGAAACCATTAATCCCAGTGACATTATGGGTAGTACATCATATGATAGTGCTTTATTGGCAGATCATCTTTGTCCATATGCTTCAATCTATGCTGATCCTATGCCCCTGGACAAATCTGAAGGTCCTCCTATTGTGTCTAACAAGAACATAGAAATTCTTCATCAATTAGGAACTGGGCAATTTGGGGAAGTCATACTGGCTAACACTGTTGGACTTAGCCACCAGTACCTTGGAATAGGCAACAGTACCAACAGCAGTATTTCCATCAAGGTGGCTGTTAAAACACTTAAAGCTGATCCTACTGATGAAGTCCAGAAGTCATTTGAGAAAGAGATCAAGTTCATGTCACGACTGAAGGATGATAATGTTATTAGACTGTTGGGAATTTGTACTACTGGCACACCATTCATAATGATGGAGTATATGGAGAATGGAGACCTCAACCAGTACCTGCAGCAGTTTGAGTTTACATCAGAAACAGAGAAGCTACCTGGTCCAGATGAGACCACCCTTCCTGCCCTAGTGTACATGTCATTCCAGATAGCCAGTGGCATGAAGTATCTTTCTTCTCACAAGTTCATTCATCGTGACCTGGCTACCAGAAACATCTTAGTTGGGGTGGACTACACTGTGAAGATTGCTGACTTTGGTATGAGTCAGAACCTCTACTCTGCTTACTATTACAAAGTTGGTGGTCGTATTGTATTACCTATTCGTTGGATGGCTTACGAGTGTTTCTTTGGAAAGTTCTCAATCAAGACAGATGTGTGGGCATATGGTATTACTCTTTGGGAGATATTCACACTGTGCAGGCACCAGCCATTCTATGAGCTATCAGATCAACAGGTAATTGAGAATGCTATCAAAGGGAAGGACAGGATGATACCCCAACAACCTGAGATCTGTCCAAATGGTGTATACACCATTATGAAGAGCTGCTTCCCACATGAACCATCTGAGAGGGCAGGATTTGATGTACTGTGTGATCAGTTAAATGAGTTTTATTCAAACCTTTTGTAGAATTTTATCATTTGTACTTTTCATTTATTTTGTTGAGTTTTTATTAGGACAGTTATGAAAATCATTTTTGCAGAAATAACAGTTTAAGGATAAAATATTTTGTACACATTTTTGTATATATATTTTCAACATTTTATTATAGTTATACTCTGTGATTTCATTGCTATAATTCATTTATTATAGTGATTCTAAATCACCTTATAGGCTCTAAAGATAGAAAATTTGTAAATCTTTAGTAATTTGTACTGGTTGCTGTCACACATGAAGTATCTGCATATTTGTGTATGAAATTGGTATTGAAGAGGATTTGTACTGTTTACATACACTAGAACAGCTATTATATTATAACATCAATTACATACAAGTTAGTATAGCTACCACTAGGCCTGCATCAAATATGCCAGCATAATAAAAAGCGTAATAGGCTGTGCCAGCAAAATGCTAGCATATTAAGTGGGTATTTCAAACTATGAAGCTTAATTCCATGAAAATAGATTATTACTCCCTAATAACATCTCAGTTCTTTGCCCATCTTTTGCAACCGTCTTGCACAATACTTATGGTGCACCTGTTCGTTTGTTTGTAGTGGGTGAGGGGGAAATTCAATCAACTGAGGGTACAACTCAAGGAGACCCCCTTGCAATGGCCATGTATGCTTTGGGAGTTGTACCTTTGATTAGACATCTCCGTACAACGGTGCCCGATGTCTCTCAGGCATGGTTTGCGGATGATGCTACTGCTGTTGGATCACTCAAAACTTTTTCCTGGTGGCAGCATCTCTCTTCTGTTGGACCTGATTATGGTTATTTTACAAATGCTACCAAGACAGTCCTAATTGTGAAGCCAGAACATCTATCCACTGCACAAGTTATTTTTGCTGATTCTAATATACAGATCACTTACAAGAGACTTTGCTGAAGAATACATGGCTTCAAAGGTTGAGTCTTGGACTGCTGAGGTATCTGCCTTGGTTGGAATTGCAAGTAGTCGGCCACATGCTGCATATTGTGCTTTTACCCACGGTATGATGGGCTGCTGGGTCTACCTGATGAGAACCATTCCAAACATTAGTTCTTTACTTCAGCCGTTAGAGGATGCTATCAGACTCAAACTTCTTCCTTCTATCACTGGACATGTTGCATGCGCCACCGGTGAACGTGAGTTGTTCTCTCTGCCATGTCGTTTCGGTGGGCTCGGTATGGGTGACCCTACAGCTTTCTGTGAATCTCAGTTTGATGCTTCCCTGTGAATTACTGCACCACTAAAAGACTTGATTATTAGTCAGGTAGCACTTGCTCATCCCCCAGATACTCGATCCATCAAGACTCAGGTTCACCAACACCGGCGTGAGGCTTCTAAGAAACGGGCTCTTGAGATCAGAAATGGTCTCTCTTCACATCTTCAAAGAGCTATTGATCTGAATAGTGAACCTGGAGCCTCTTCTTGGCTTTTGGCTTTACCACTGTAAGACCAGGGTTACCATCTGACAAAGCAAGAGTTCTGGGATGCTCTTCACCTGCGTTATGGATGGACTTTACTGAATACTCCTAGCCACTGTGTGTGTGGCTCACCTTTCACTGCTGATCATGCAATGATCTGTCGACATGGTGGTTTGACCTTTGTTCGCCCATAGATACTACACCCCCCGGGGGGTGTAGTATCTATGATGCCATCATGCATGGATTTTGGGGGCGGCGGCAAACTGCCTTTTTCGATGTAAGGGTTTTTCACCCAAACGCACAAAGCTACCGCAATGTTTCGATACCATCTGTGTATAGGCGTCATGAGATGCAGAAGAGGGAGTATGGTGACCGTGTCCGTGAGGTGGAGTTTGCATCCTTTACTCCACAAGGGGGTGTCACTCAGGCTCTTGCTGTAGGTAGATCTGCGACCGCGGTCAAACTCTAAGTCAACGGTCAAGGCCACAAAATAGCTCTTACAGTGGGTCAAGGGTCAAGACGATACGGAAGGTTCGAAACCCACAATCGAAAACTATACGTAGCTATTATCAAGTTTACGGAATTATACGTAACTCACAATAAGTAAGGATCTCCAAGAAGATGTTTTAAAGGTCCAACAGGCGTTTCGCCGTAATTTTGATAACTTTTCTCTCCCAGCTGCTGGTAGCACGCATTAAGAAAATATTATACTAGGTTACAAGCGCAGGTGCGTGTAGGAAAATAGAGAAATAAGTGGAGGTCAAAAGCTCGACAAGAAACTCTCAAGTCACAGGTCAAAGACGATAAACGCTGCAAGTCAAGGGTCAAGGTGAAATTTTCCGCGGTCGCAGATCTATACTACAGCGTGAGCCGACGTGACACCCCCTTGCTCCATTGGTGTTTGCCACAACTGGGGGCATGGAAGGAAGCCATCACATTTTATCGCCGGCTTGCTGAGCTCCTTTCCAAACGTAGTGCTTTATCGTATAGTAGTACTTTGGCGTGGATTCGCTGTACCCTATCTTTCTCCCTGTTGAGGTCAGCGACGATGTGCATCCGTGGAAGCCGCTCCATCTCGTTTAGATCACCAGATGCTTCCCCGGAAATGGGCCTAACAAATGGCCCTAGGGACTTTTAGATGTCCCGATTTTCAGTTCTTGTCCAGCACGTTTGCCTCTTGTGCTGGGGGTGGTAGGAAAGGGCATTACATCTAGCCCGGGAAAAAAAAAAAACTCCCTAATAGAGCAGTCAGTGGAAACTGCAGTAGAGCACTCAATTTCATTTGCATTGTACATAGATCTTTAGATCGATACTGTCTAATAGAACAGTCACTTTATAGTGAAATACTCTAATAGAACATTCACTGATTGAAATGTTCCAAGATAATTCTAACAAGTGTTGCAAACTTAGGAACATAATGCAAGCATAATAGGAACACTGAAAGAGCATAATGGGTGAAAATTTTGAGAAATTCCTGAAAGCATTTTGGGCAAAATTTTGAGCATATTATTTTGACTCAGGCCTAGCTACCACAATGGTAGACTATGACATTAGTTACCCTAGTGTTGTAGATGTACAACTTAAGTAGATACTAAAATTTGAGTAGCCATGTAGTACAATCCAATTGAAGCTAACACAGAGTGTGCAGAGGATGAGCAAAAAAATATAGAAGCGAGCTTGAGTAAAAATAATTAAAACATGGGAATAGAAATCGCTGAAAAAAGTAAAGAAATAAGAGTCAAACAAGCCAGCATGTCAAACACACAGAGATATCTATTTGAACTCAAATAAACAATTATACAGAAGCAATTTCAGTACTTATCTGCCCCTGTTTTATGGAGATACTACTGTTTTTTCCTAAGTTTCTATATACCATATCCATTGAGTCCATGGATATGGTAGAAACTAAGGTATTTCAGAGTGTGCAGGCCACATGTATATACAGCAAGTGATAATTAGAGTGTAAAAGGAAGATTATGGTGAGCCCTATGCAGGGGCGGATCTAGGATTTCAGAAGGGGGGTGCTAACTAGAGTTGCACCGATAATCGGTTGAATTATCGGTAACAACCGATATTAGCTAATTTTACAAGTATCGGTATCGGCTACGAAGCGGAATAACTTGCCGGTTAACCGAAACCCACAATCAATCGTTAAGTTGACGACAATGAACAGGTGAAAGTAAAGAAGGTGGTGAATGTAGCAGTAAGTGGTTTGTTGTAACTGTTTTGTAACTATTTGAGTTTGTTTGTTTGCACAAATGTGGTTGCAAGGCTATAGTAGGCTGTGTATATTTATCGGCCGCCCACGCAATTAGTTGATCACTCTTCACAAAGAGTCTGTAGTCCCACTAAAACACTGTTTGATTAGCTGTTTTATAACTACTTGGCTTCCTTTTCCATGAAAGGAGATAGTAGCAAAACTGTGTAAAACATTGTAAAAGTCGGCCGCCCACGTAATTAATTACATTGATTACATTATCATTACAAATGCAGTTTATACGCATAAACTTTAGGTGATTTTCTGCTCCTCCTCCTCTGTTCTGAAGAAATGAAGAATATCGGTAAATATCGGCATATCGGTTACAGGAATAGGCAAATAATCGGTATCGGCAAATGTGAAAAAATGCATATCGGTGCAACTCTAGTGCTAACATAATGGTTGGTATGCTAAGAAAAGCAACAACTGGTTAATACAACTAACCATAGTGTGCAAAGCACACTCAGCATGTGGAGCATGCTCTACTTAGGGGGGTCTGGGGGCATGCCCCTACAGAAAAATTTTGCAAATTTAGCCTATTCAGTATTAAAATTTGGCAATATTTTTGACTGAAAAATGATGCCACTTTGTTTAAATGATTCATAATACTTTCATGAGTCACCTAAGTGTAATAATGATGAAATGACACTATAATTGTTCCAGAACAGTTGTAATACTAGCTGTCATCAGGGCCGCCCACAGGGGGGGGGGGGGGGGGGGGGGGGGGGGGCAACTGGGACATTTTTCCCCGGGCCCCAGCCTGAAAGGGGCCCCAGGAGGCCCCATGAAGGGCCCCCTGAATTAGGGACCCGCCGATTATGCTGGCATAATAATGAGCATAATAGGTGCCTGAAACCATTGAGCATAATGCTAGCATAATAGGCAGAAAACTTGTGCAATACTGAAATTCTTGCTTATCAAAATACATATCCCACAAAAAATCGATATACTCTAATAGAACAGTCAGTAACTCTAATAAAATTATCAGGAAGCTGACTGTTCTATTAGAGTATATCGATCTTTTCTGTGACATGTATTTTGACAAGCAAGGATTTACAGTGTGTGCTTCAACCACTTACTGTTTTCCCATAAAGTGCAAAGTTATTAGAAAAACATAGGAACTGAGGTAAAAATATTGAGCATAATTTGAGCATAATAGGTAAATATTGAGCATTAATTTAAGCATAATAGGTAAATTTTTGAGCAGTGCAGCATAGCATAATAGGTAAAATAATGAGCACATTCGGCGGGTCCCTACCCTGAATACCTGTTTAAAAGATCGATATACTCTAATAGAGCAGTCAGATCTAAATACTCTAATAGAGCAGTCACAGTATTCTTCAGAGGAGCGGTGTAGTAGATAAGGAGATCTAATCCAAAAACAGCCAAGCTGTAAAAAAAGAGTGCGGCCCTGAGAAAGGCTATATTGAAAAAAGATGTGAAATCCAAGGTGGCGGCCAAGAAATGGCTGTGATGGTAGGTTAATGGTAAAAATTTAATAACAACAATTCAAGTGAATTTTGTGCCAAGACCAAGCGGCACCAAATTCACTGAATTGTTGTTATTAAAATTTTTACCATTAACCTACCATCACAGCCATTTCTTGGCCGCCACCTTGGATTTCACATCTTTTTTCAACATAGCCTTTCTCAGGGCCGCACTCTTTTTTTACAGCTTGGCTGTTTTGGATTAGATTTCACTTCTTTTTGCATTTGTATACCCTAAAGCCGGCCTATGGCCGGCTTTAGGGCTTTTTAATCCGTCATTTTTTTCTTTACTACAGGAAGAAGAAAAGATGAAGCAGGATGATTTCTTTGTAGCTGACCTCTCTGCAAGGTGATCCTTCTAGCTGATCCCTCTACCGGATAACTTGTTTGTAGCTGAACTCTCTACAGGATGATTTGTTTGTAGCTGAACTCTCTACAAGGTAACTTCTTCTAGCTGATCTTTCTACAGGGTGATTTGTTTGTAGCTGAATTCTCTACAGGGCGATTTGTTTGCAGCTAAACTGCTGAACTCTCTACAATGTAACTTCTTCTAGCTAAACTCTCTACGGGTGGCTTGTTTCTAGCTGATCTCTCTACAGGGTGACTTGTTTGTAGCTGAACTCTCTACAAGGTGATTTGTTTGTAGCTGAACTCTCTACATGGTAACTTCTTCTAGCTGATCTTTCTACAGGGTGATTTGTTTGTAGCTGAATTCTCTACAGGGCGATTTGTTTGTAGCTAAACTCTCTACATGGTAGTTTCTTTGTAGCTGAACTCTCTACAATGTAACTTCTTCTAGCTGAACTCTCTACAGGATGACTAGTTTCTAGCTGATCTCTCTACAGGGTGACTTGTTAGTAGCTGAACTGTCTACAGGGTGATTTGTTTGTAGCTGAACTCTCTACAAGGTAACTTCTTCTAGCTGAATTCTCTACAGGATGACTTTTTTCTAGTTGATTTTTCTACAGGGTGACTTGTTTGTAGCTGAACTCTCTACAGGGTGATTTGTTTGTAAGCTGAACTCTCTACAAGGTAACTTCTTCTAGCTGAACTCTCTACATGGTGACTTGTTTCTCTCTACAATGTAACTTCTTCTAGCTGAACTCTCTACGGGTGGCTTGTTTCTGGCTGATCTCTCTACAGGGTGACTTGTTTCTAGCTGAACTCTCTACAGGGTGATTTGTTTGTAGCTGAACTCTCTACAAGGTAACTTCTTCTAGCTGATCTTTCTACAAGGGTGATTTGTTTGTAGCTGAACTCTCTACAGGGCGATTTATTTGCAGCTGAACTCTCTACATGGTAGTTTCTTTGTAGCTGAATTCTGTACAACGTAACTTCTTCTAGCTGAACTCTCTACAGGATGACTTGTTTCTAGCTGATCTCTCTACAGGGTGACTTGTTTTAACTGAACTTTCTACAGGGTGATTTGTTTGTAGCTGAACTCTCTACAAGGTAACTTCTTCTAGCTGATCTTTCTACAGGGTGATTTGTTTGTAGTGAATTCTCTTCAGGTGATTTGTTTGCAGCTGAACTCTTTTTACATGGTGGTTTCTTTGT